>NC_142813.1:47465585-47765585 GCF_049724085.1 Artemia sp. Qi Xiang Cuo | reverse complement strand
TATGTTCTTTTTCTGCGATCGACACAAATTTTTTATAACAGGTTCATCAGAAGACCCCCCCCCCTGGAAACGGCCTTGTGAGGCACCAACGTTATTGACAACTATTTATTTATCTTACTAGTCGGAACGATTGAAACTTACTTAAAACGGTAGAAGATCATGTTAAGTTTCCAAGATCTTGACTTCTCAAAATGGATTTTAAAGCTAAATTGAACAGGTCTATATCTCCGTTGGTTTAACATATCATAAATTCACTCAATAATATGTGGAAGCAGTCTTGCCTATTTTAGGAAAACAAATTTTAACACTTGACTGAAATTTTAACCCCATATCCCAGTAACTTAGATACGTTTTTATTTTATACATTAAGGTATTGGGTTGTCCCAATGTATCGCCAAACCTGTCTAATTTTAAAACAACATTGTCAATTACTGCGAAATACAGATCCCCAAATAGAAGTGATGTTTCTTGACTGGGTGGATGTGACTTCAGCCTAGCCTTTGATTCGGCATGTTTGAGATTAATATCACCAATTTTCTATAGTGTTGAGCCATAGAAAATCATGACTCATCTTGCTGGAAAACCTTGATACTCCTGAAAAATTACTCCACATAATCTTTAATGTCTTGTGTATTTCCTTTGCCAGTCTACCAGTGAAGCCTACCAAAGTGAGCATTTGATACGGGCTGCGAAATCATTTTGCCAGCATGTCTGAGCTTACCATCATCAGTTTTCTGTGGTGTTTAACCGTCAAAAACGTTGAATCAACTTACTTGAAAATCTTGGAACTCCTAAAAACTCTTCCTCGTAATCTTTTATATTTTCTATAGTGTCTTCAGTGTTTCCTCTACCTGTCACGACAGCAGAAATACCCCAGAGCTTTCATCGGAAACAGCTTCCCGGATAATATTTTATTGATCTAAAAATAAAATAATTTGTTATTGTATATCATTATTATTTTATTTTATTTATTTTTATTTCATATTGTTTATTTATATTTATATTATTTATTTTTATTTATATTTACTTATTTTATTATTTTATTTTTATTGAATATTAAATATTCTTTTATTATTTTTATTTTTTATCTTGTTTTTGTTTATTATTTTTTTAATATATTTTTTATTATTTTTTATTTTATTTTACCATTTTACATTTTAATTTTTTAATTTCTAATTACCGATAAAATTTTATTGATCTAAAAATACAATGATTTATTTTTTATTGTATATCCTTATTATTTTATTTTATTTATTTTTTATATTATTTATTTATATCTATATTATTGATTTTTATTTATTTTATTATTTTATTTTTATTGAATAATAAATATTCATTTTTATTGAATAATAAATATTCATTTTTATTTTTGTTTTTTTTATTATTTTTATTTTCTTTTATCATTTTTCATTTTTATTTTATAATTACCGGTAATGTTTTATTGATCTGAAAATAAAAAATAAGTGCTAATGAATAATTACTGCCCTTGAACTAGGGGCGTGCCCTTCAAATAAAAAAGTTGACATTTTAAAAATTTAACGAATTTTTTATACTAAATAAAGTTATTTGTAACCAATAAACATAAAATTTTGACAAAAAAAAAATTGATTTTTTGTCTTATTCTATGTCTTTCGATTTTTGCCAGCAAAAATACCAAAAAAGGTATTTTCCAATAAAAATATCAAAAGACGGGATTTATCAAAATCTGTGAGGGAGGAAACTAGGAAGGTAATTCTCTAGGGAAGGCCTTCCCTTTAAAACTAGAAAAAAGTGAAGGGCTATAGGACAAAGGTAACCATCTGAAGGAAAAGATGCAAGTTTAGCAACCAGTTTTCAATAAAAATTTTTGTTTATTAACGCTAGAGGAGGCCTTAAAATATCAACTTCATTGTGTAGAATCCGTAAACTTCATATAGTGAAGTATATATAAACATATAGTGCTGATGATTCGATTAAAGCATGTCAACGAACGATTATTATAAGATTAATAAATGAAGAATAAACAGAGCTTCCATCTGATACAAATTACCCGATGAAATTTCATTTATCTAAAAAGAATAAATATGATAATTTTATGCCTCTAATAGCCCAAAGATTTCACCCGGAGCAGACTAATAGGCAACACCATATGAATCTGGAAACTAAAATGTAAATTTTGAATTACTGCTTTTGAGTCACACTCTGAATAATAACCCTGTAATAGCCCAGAGCTTATAACTTTTGAATAGCCCAAAACTTTCCACTGAATAAAATTCCCAGAAAATAGATTATAAATCTGGAAACAAAAACGCCCTGGTTTTTGTTTCCAGCTATGCCCTATGAATTATGGCCTTTGAATAGGCCACAGCTTTCAACGGATAAAACTGCAGGAAAAAGTTGAAATAAAAAAAAGGTGAATTATTGCCTTTCAGTTATGTTTTTAGAGCTATGGCCCTTGAACAACCCACAACTTTCACTGGCTAAAATCCTGGAAAATATTTGATAAGTTTTGGAACGAAAGCGCTTATGATAAATTACTGTCTGGGAGTTATTCCCTATGGATTATGGCCCTTGAATTCACCGGCTAAAACACCCAAAAAAATATTTCATTAATATGGAAACTAAAAAAAAACAACAAATAATGGATTGCTATCTATGAGTTATGTCCTTTGAATTATGGCCCTTGAATAGTCCAAAGCTTGCACTGGCTAAAATTCCTAGAAAATATTTTACAATCTGGAAAAAAAATCACATAATGCATTACTGTCTGTGAGTTGTGCCCTATGAGTTTTGGCCCTTGAATATACTACATTTCGCCGGCTAAAATCCCGGCAAAATAGTTTAATAATCTGAACCAGAAATGCAGAAGACGAATTTACGCTTTTAAATTATGATTTTTCAACGGGGAATTTTGTTATTATATGCATTTTATTATATGAATTCTATTTAAATTTTTAATTATTGAACATTAAGTATTGAATAATTTGAAAATAATTATTAAAAATTTGAATAATTATTGAAAATTTTGAACATTAACCCTGCGACTGGAAAAGTCGATGTTTCAAGGTTTTACAATGTGCCGAAGAAATACATCAACTTTAAGAAATATGACTTAAATAGCCCTCCAGCCCCAACGTGTAAAATTTTGTAGCTCTAAATGTGGAATTATCGAACTTGAAACTTACCCTGCCACTTGAAAACTTAACAGTTAAAGACTTTACAATATTAAGAAGAAACATACCAATTTTAAGAAAAAAACTCTTATAGAATTATTTTATTTGCTAAAATTTTAAGAAAAAAAGATCTGTAAGCTTTTTTCTACAGTACTATAGTTTTCAGAATATTGGCACTACTATTTTACAGTGAGTGTAAACGATCTAGATAAGTTACCACTTTGTGAAAATTCGGTTTTTGTTTCGAAAAAAAAAATTCATATAAAAGTCATCACAAACACTTGGAACAGTTAAAATAAATTTTGCTGAAGATGAGTGTCAGTTATAAATAATTTTTTAATTTGACTGTCATATACAGAATAATTTGTCGGTATAAATGTGCAAAAAAACTTGTCAAATATAATAAAAGGAAGTAAAAATTGCTTTGCGAAAGAGAGATTAAAACACTGCCCGTCTTTTCACCGAGCGACGCTTGGTTTCCTGGTACCTACCCTGCCACAGAAAGACCTGATAATTGAATATTTCAACATATTTGGAAGAAATATACCGGTCCCTGCACAACACCTGCGTACAAAATTTTTGTGGGCTAATCCCCAGAGCATTCAACTGGATTAAACTGGATTTCATTGGCTTTCATTGAAAACAACTTCCTCGATAAAACTTTATTAATTTGAAAACAAGAAATGCAGAGGATGAATTACTGCCCTTGAATTATGGGTGTGATAACCAAAAAATCATTAAGATTTAACGATGTTTTTTACGACCTAATTCCATAAAATAAAGGTACTTGTAGAAAATACTAATAATATTTTTTTTCAGTAGAGCTGCTTGTGACCAAGCAGTACTGGGAGCTGATAAATTAACTCAAGTTTGTCCCTGAGAAAAAAATTAATGCCATCAACTACCCAATAAAATCATTAAGGCAAATTATAAAAACTGAATAGAAATATTAGTTGCATTTTCAATCTCTTGTTTTTTAATTTTACTATACATTGGATCGAAAATAAAAAAAGAGCCACCTGTGTAGAAATGGAGCAAAAGATGTATCTGTTCACTTTTTTTTTTTTTGACTAGCCTATTTTGAGCAAATTAGTTTAGCCCTAAATTTTTGTGTTATTAATTAAATAAAACAAGTATAATATCATTAAATGAATAAAATATTAATTAACTAAATACTCGGCAAAGGCGTCAAGGAGGGGTCTGATTAGTAATATTTTAAAAGGAGCTAAGGGGTGTTCCCACCCAATATGAAACTTTGTTAGGGCTCCCAAGTCTCACCACCCCCCCCCCTCGGAATTTTTTTTTTCCAACTCGTAAAAACGTAACAAAAGTGAATATAGGCAATTTTTTATGCGTTTTTTTTAGTTTTTTGGTACCCCCCCCCCCCCCGAAAAAAAAATCTTCGATAAACCTCCTCTGAAAAAATAATCCTGGATACGGCCTTGCTTACCATAATCCAAATTTTTATCATAATTGACATACACAAAACTGACATTACAAAAAGTTTGCTTAAAAATATGCTGTAGGTTATCAAACGTTCATTTAATAACAGTTTAATGCTGATAATAAAACGAGGGGGTGTCCACCCTCAAAATTTCCTACACCGAGAAGGCACTGAGTGTTGGATAAGTGGCGCTTCAAAATATACACTTAGCAACAGAAAGTGAGCGACCCCTCTGCTAATTAAAAGGAAAAATACCCACTCGATCTGGGTTGGCCAAGTTTTTTTCAGCTAGGTCAACCTTGGTCAGAACAAATATTGTCCGCTTCCCCTGAGGATCCATTTGAGAGACTAAATCTGAAAATAAAACAAAACATTAAACACAGAAAAAACAACTCTGAATTAGAGACGAGCCAAGAAAAAGAGGGGGGAATCCAGGTTTGAGCCCCCTTCCTTCCAAAATAGAAAAATTTTAAAAATCTAGCTTTTGACTTTTTAACGAGTAAAAAGGCCAAGCAAAAAGCCCCCTCTCAATTCAAATTGACCCCTATTTCTCCCAAAAAGATATTTTTAAAACATACAGCCTGTACTGCTTCATAGTAGAGCTTGTGCAGTCATTGTTATGTTGTTTTCTGTTTTTCTTATGTTTGTCTATTGGTTTTTTCCTCTGTTTTGACTATTGCTTGAACTCTGGACTGTTATTTTTAACTTTTGTGGGTAAAACATGAATGAATAAAGTGTCAACTACCCCTTCAATTAAAAAAAAAAGTTACAACAACAAAATTCCCCAATTCAGATACATAGTAGACAGACGATAAAATAATTTTCCGATTTGTATCGTAACTCTTTCGGAGTGAACATTCTTTTGTTTAGGATAGACAGTGGCTTTCTAGCAAAACTTTCAGATATTTTAGAGAAAGTAGTTGCCAAGCAAATAAATAATTAATAATAATAAATAAATAAATAATTCTTATATTAAAAAGCTAAGCAAATAAAATCCAGGATTCAGATCCATTATCAAATCCCGACAATCTCTGAGCCTAAATCCTAAGCTCAATTACTTATGTCTAAAATACAGTATTAACAAAATCCTGTTTCGAAAGCGATTATTCACTCTATATTGCGACTTTATTTTTGGTGATTCGGCTTATTACTGTTAGTGTATATGCGTGTTTTAGATTTTTGATTGGTAAAAAAATCATCTTCATTTCTAACCCCCATCTTAATCGATGCAATAGGAGTCATTATCTACACCCTAGCACAAAATGCGAAGAGCAGTTTTCGTCTTACCTTAATTTATAATTACGTCGAACAGGAGAGACCACACCTCCCTCTCCTTAGCTAGATTAATTATTAATAGATATAAGTTGATTAGAAGAGGTCACGCCCACCTCTCCTTCCGAATCAATACATATTATAAATCTTTAACATGGTACCGTTTCAATACTAAGATGAATATGAATAGTAGAACGTTCTTCTAGTTTATCGTTATCAGCACTATTTATCTTATATAGGTTATACCCCCAATTAAGAATCTTGATTACCGTTATACGCCCATTAAGGTAAACCACTAAACGAACCAAAACGGGGCTTAACTCAAAGACTGTCTTTTACATATTTAATATGTTATATTAAATATAATATGTTATACATATTTAATGTTATATTAAATATAATATGTTATACATATTTATAATATGTAATACATATTTAATATGTTATATTAAATATAATATGTTATACATATTTATAATATGTATAACATATTTAATATGTTACATGCCAAAAAGAAGAGGTATTATTCAACCTCACACTGCAGTTTTCCTTAGATTTATTTCCTATTTAAGGCATGACAAATTGTTCCTTCTAACTATTACTTGACATATCACAATATCTTAAATATTACAATATTATAACCATAAGAATATTATATATACCCTTTGTCTTTGAATCACACCAACATTTACTCAGGGGCTGTAATTTAGGCGGCAATTGCCCCCCTGATTTGGAAAAAATGACCTTTTTTGATACCTTCATTCAAAAATCGAAAAAAGAATATCAACTCGTAGGTTTTGGAAAATACCTTCATTTGTATCTTCATAAAACCCAAATTTTCCTTGCCCCCCCCACGTACATTTTTTTTATTTATCGTCCATGACCATTTGTTCTTTTCTTAGTTTATTTAGTTGCGTGCGTGTACATATTTGTTAAAGAAATAACGTTAATGTTATTCTAATATTTTTCATCGAAGTAGAGCCTGTTTCTCTGACGCTGAATCCTAATGATATATACCCAAGTTTGATAAAAATATAATACTTCAGAAACAAATTCGGGCTATATATTTGCACTTTAGGGGGGGGGGGGATAAATTAAAGCGGGTGTGTATGCAAATGTGTTAGCTACAATTATACAGCATATTATGAAGTAAGAATTTTGTTTTCTGACTTCAAACTGTCCAAATACTTTACCCCCCCCCCCACCCCTTATGTGCAAATATATAGCCTAAATTATATATTCCCATCTATTCTTTCACTTCTCTTTGTCTTGTCTCACGCTAAGCTGAAAGAATCCAACGCAAAAAAACGGTTCTACAATGCGTCAATGGATGAACAACTTGAGTGGTCGGGACTATATCATACAAGTACCCAAACCTGTTTTGCTACAGCTCTAGATGCATCCTTGGAGCTATTTGAAGCCAATCAAATATCAAATTGATTATTTTCGTCCCACGTTTTCTGGTTATTACTACTACTAACAATTCACCGCACCACCAAGCCGCCTGAGGCCGACACAGCAACGCAACACACATTCCTCCTGCATCTCAAAATATTTACTTCTTCTCTGAGGATCGGTCCCCTCCCCCCCCCCCATGTAAATTTTTGTGATTTATCGTCCATGACCATTTGTGCCTTTCTTAGTTTATTTAGTTGCGTGCGTGTACATATTTGTTAAAGAAATAACATTAATGTCAGTTTTAACAATTCAGAAAAGATTTTAAATATCTCAAATTATATCTGAGCTTCTGTCGTGACAATTCATTATTAGCGACTGAAAAGAGCCAACAAAACAAAGCGATTAAATTTTAGAAGCGTTACGTTAAAAAAAAGTCAAACGTGACATTTTCGAAACGAAATTTTCTTTTCAAAATTTATACGAAAAATGGAGAACAATTTCTCCTTATACTCTCTGATTTAAGGCCCTTTAATAAAGAAAAAAAGTTTATAAATAAAGAAAAATATACTCTTTTAATATCTGTTAAGCAAAGCGCTCTCTATTCAATGTCCCTAAAGCATCGGCAACATTTTCAATCGAAGCAGGTAGCACCAAGCATTTAAAATTTTCTAGCAGGTATGCTAGAACATTTTTATCCCCCCACTGTACTTTCTGGCTGAAGGGCCATAAAACGGTGATCAGCACCGCCGGTAGAGACTATAAAAGTCCAATCCCGTATTCATTTTTTTTTCGTTTTTTCACTAGATTAAATAAAAAAAACAAGTTTTTTAAACTGAAAGTAAGGTGCGACATTGAAACTTAAAACGAACAGAAATTATTCCGTATATGAAAGGGGCTGTCCCCTCCTCAACGCCTCGCTCTTTATTCCGTATATGAAATGGGCTGTCCCCTCCTCAACGCCTCGCTCTTTACGCTAAAGTTTGACTCTGTCTCACAACTTTATTTTTTAAAACAATAAAAAACTTTAGCGTAAAGAGCTAGGCGTTGAGGAGGGGACAGCCCATTTCATATACGGAATAAAGAGCGAGGCGTTGAGGAGGGGACAGCCCCTTCATATACGGAATAATTTCTGTTCGTTTTAAGTTTCAATGTCGCACCTTACTTTCAGTTTAAAAAACTTGTTTTTTTTATTTAATTTCTGATCGTTTTTTAGTTAATGCAGCTTTTATTTGCATAAAAATTTTACTTTTCTTTTGCTAAATGAATGTCTTTACAAATTAACTTACGTAACTAACTTCTATATTCGTATATTTTTCTTCTGGCAAAAGTTCAAAGTTGCAGATTTTTGCAGATATGAGCTTGAAACCTATGTAATAGGGTTTTCTGATACGCTGAATCTGACGTTGTGATTTTCATTAAAATTCTTTCACTTGTAGGGGATGTTTCCCCTCTTTAAAAAATCGAGTAAATTTCCTCAGGCTTGTAGCCTTTGATGAGTAATACTAAACTTAATAAAATTTATATATTTAGAATCAGCATTATAAACACATTCTTTTGATACATTTATTGACATCAAAATTCCGTTTTTAAAAGTTTCGATTACTATTGAGCCGTATCGCTTGTTTTTTTATTGTTTTTTTTTATTACGTATATGTTATTACGTATATGAGGGGTTCTCCCCTTAGTCAATACCACGCTCTTTACGTTAAAAGTTAAAAAAAAATTTGATTCACAAACCCCTGAATCACAAAGGCCGTTTAATTAGAAGAGAGAGCTCTTTTGAAAGCACTAAAAAAAAAAACTGTAGCATAAATAGAGAGGTATTGACTTGGGGGAGAACCCCCTCACATACGTTATAATTTCTGTTCGTTTTAAGTTCTAATATTCCTTCTTACATTTCAGTTGAAAAAACTTGGTTTTTTTTATATTTAATTTCTGATCGTTTTTTAAATAATGCTTGGAAATCCGGCACCCCCTTCATAGAAATGTCCCTTACCCCAAAGGAACATCCTCCACGGACATATTCTCCAGAGTCACTCCCGCCTCTAGCCCCCCCCTCCCGACAAAATCCGTCCTGAAAATGGTTGTATACTTCCCAATAACCAATAAATAATGCTGGCAAGTCCGGCGCCCCCTTCATGGCGATTTCCCTTCCCCCATGAAAACTTCCTTCATGAACAGATCCTCCAACATACCCCCCGACCCACCCTTCCCTCCCACTAGCAGAAAAAAACCTCCTGAAAACTTCTGTATACTTCCGAATAACAAATACTATATGTTAACATTGGGTAAAGTTCATATCTTTTAGCCCTCCCTCTGGGTACTTCGGGGGATTAAGTCATCCCAAAAGACATATTTATCATATTTTCGACCATGCTGAACAAAAGGGCTATCTCAAAATTTTGATCGGGTGACTTTGGTAAAAAAATGAGCGTAGGAGGGGGCCTAGTTGCACTCCATTTTTTTTGGTCACTTAATAAGAGCACTAGAACGTTTAATTTCCGTTCCAATGAGCCATCCTACAATATTCTAGGACCACTGGGTCGATACGATCACCCCTGGGAAAAAAAAAAAACAAACAAACAAACAAACAAACAAACAAATAAACACGCATCCGTGATCTTTCTTCTGGCAAAAAATGCAAAAATCCACATTTTTGTAGATAGGAGCTTGAAACCTCTACAGTAGGGGTCTCTGATACGCTGAATATGATGGTGTGATTTTCATTAAGGTTCTATAACTTTTAGGGGGTCTTTCCCCCTTTTTTTGAAAATCAGCCAAATTTTCTCAGGCGCTTAACTTTTGATGGGTAGCTCTAAACTTGATGAAAGTTATATATTTGAAATTGGCATTGAAATCTGATTCTTTTGATATATCTATTGGTATCAAAAACCCGTTTTCTAGAGTTTCGGTTACCATTGAGCCGGGTCGCTCCTTACTTACAGTTCGTTACCACGAACTGTTTGATAAAGACAAGAAGTCTCTATAGCAAGTCGTTCTGCAACTTTGACGTCACCCTTCAGACGTTACAAACTGTCTTTTAAAATACCTATAGCAAGGTATTTCTATAGCAAGTAGAACGGGTAAGTCTAACGGGTAAGTCTATAGCAAGTAGAACGGGTAAGAACGGGTAAGTCTCTATAGCAAGTCGTTCTGCAACTTTAATTTGACGTCACCCTTAAGAGGTTACAAACTGTTTTTTGAAATACCCAGAACGTTTTCTTCATAATTACAAATTACTTTTCAGTTGACTATGCATGAAAATTACTATTTTCAAAAAGCTTTACATAAAAAAACATTTTTATAATAAAAAGGGAGCAGTCCTTTTTTTCAATTTTCGTCTACAAAGCTACGGGCCGTGGTTCGGTTTACTAGACGGTAGACATTGCTAAAAACCATGATTCAGAATTATAAATATTCAATTTCGTTGTGTCAGTCACGAGTCAAAAAATAAATAAAAGTTCAAATAGGGATAAAATCCTTTTAATAGACAGTGATGATAGAAATTCACAAAAATACCAGATATTTCGGTCACATATACAGTGACCGTCATCAGTAGTAAAACTCTGAAGGGTTTTACTACTGATGACAGTCACTGTATATGTGACCGAAATATCTAGTATTTTTGTGAATTTCTATCATCACTGTCTATTAAAAGGATTTTATCCCTATTTGAACTTTTATTTATCGTCATGGAAAGGCAGTGTGGTCTCCGAAATTATCTGAGTCAAAAAATTTTTACGAGTCGAAAAAAGGTACTTGTATGATAAACCCCCTACAGCTCAAATTATACATTCATTGACGCATTATAGAACTGTTTTGTTTTTTTCTTTATTTTCTTTCAGTTGAGCGTGAGACAAGACAAAGAGAAGTGACAGAATAGATGGAAAATGTGTAATTTGGGCTATATATTTGAACATTAGGGTGAGGGGGGGGGGGGTACAATTACTTGGACAGTGTGAAGTTATAAAACAATTCTTACTATATAATATGCAGAATAATTTTACCTAGCACATTAGGCATGCAGACCCGCTGTACTTTAAAAATATTGAAGGGAATTTTGAGAGATGAAAAAAATAGTGATGGCATTTTTTAATTTACAGAAAAAGACATATCACAATATTAATACGGGGCTCTAATAGATACAAACTTTTCCTTTTAAAAAATGTCAAGATACTACTAATTAAAATGAATTGAAAATGCAGAATAATGAAATTAAGGCATTAGCATGACCTTGAATAGCAAATTTCAAATATTGAAAAAAAACCTTGAAATTTTAGTTCATTAAAATGAAGCATAAATATAGAAAAAGGTAGAAGTCCTAATTAAGACAGAGAAACAATTTTTTCAAAGAAAAACAATGTCTTGCCGTACTACAATGGAGCAATTTTACTAAAGCTCTAACCCTATGTTATTCAAGGCGCTCTAGCACCCTCCCCCAGAGACCTTATTATCGTTAATTTTTTCTCGTTTTTTTTTACAGTTTTTCTGTGAATTGAAAATCTTTTTGTCATTCACGAAATTCCCCCCCCCCCCCTACCAGTCCAACAACTAAATTCCTGGCCGTTTGCCTGTTGAAACCTCACTTCATTGTACTTTTTTTTTTTTTAAGTGCAGACTAGTTTTCAATATATTCAGAAACTGTGCTTCTTTGATCAATTATTTTTTTTAGCATAAACATTTTTTTCTAGGAAACTAAGTAAATGACAGGGCAGCGAAAAGAGTCTTGTTGCAATGTACTAGAACAAACCTGGGTACTTTTATGATATAGACCCAACCTAATATTCTTCATCGAAGTAGAACCTGTTTCTCTGACGCTCAATCCTAATGAAATTAAATAAAAAAAAAGTTTTTTTAACTGAATGTAAGGAACGACGTAAAACTTAATACGAACAGACATTATTCCGTATATGAAAGGGGCTGTCCCCTCCTCAACGCCTCGCTCTTTACGCTAAAGTTTTTTATTATTTAAAAAAATAAGAGTTGTGAGAAAGTCAAACTTTAGCGTAAAGAACGAGGCGTTGAGGAGGGCACAGCCCCTTTCATATACGGAATAATTTCTGTTCGTTTTAAGTTTTAACATCGTTCCTTACTTTCAGTTAAAAAAACTTGTTTTTTTTATTTAATTTTTGAACGTTTTTGAATTCATGCAGGTTTTGATTTTGGCTCACCATACATGAATAATTAAAACAAAATTTGCATATTAATTTTACTTTTATTTGGTTAAATGGCTTTCTCGAAACTTGTTTAATTTTATTTACGAACGTTTTCATTAGTAATAAATATACGTAACTTACTAATTAACATAGGTAACGAACTTTTATTTAACTATATTCATATATTTTTAATATGTATAGTAGGGGCTCGCCCCCTAGTCAATACCTCGCTCTTTAAGCTAAAGTTTCGATTGTGTTCCAATTCTCTAAAAATGACCCCTTAATCACTAAGGCCGTTATTTAGAATAAATAGCTCTTATGAAAGTACTAAAAAATCTTTGGCTTAAAGAGCGAGGTATTGACTAGGGGGTGAACCCAATCATACACGTAATATTTTCTGTTGGAAAACTTGTTTTTTATATATTTAATTTCTGACCTTTTTTTTAAATAATGATGGGAAATCGGGCGCCCCCTTCATAGCAATGTCCCTTCCCCCATAAAAACTTCCTTCGTGGAAAGATCTTCCCAAATAACCCCCTACCCATCCACCCCCCTACTACCAGAAAAAATTCCCCCTGAAAACGTCTGTATACTTCCTAATAACCAATAGTATTTGTTAATATTGGGTAAAGTTCATAACTTTCAGGCCTCCCCCCGGGGACTTCGGGGGATTAAGTCATCCTAAAGGACATAGTTCTCATGTTTTCAACCATGCTGAACAAAATGGCTATCTCAAATTTTTGATCAGGTGACTTTAGCAAAAAATGAGCATGAGAGGGGGCCTAGTTGCCCTCCTTTTGTTTTGGTAACTTGAAAAGGACAGTAGAACTTTTAATTTCCGTTCGAATGAGCCCTCCCACGATATTCTAGGACCACTGTGTCGATACGATCACCCCTGAGAAAAAAAACAACAAAAAAACAAAAAAACAAATAAACACGCATCCATGATCTTTCTTCTGGCAAAAAATGCAAAATTCCACATTTTTGTAGATAGGAGCTTGAAACCTCTATAGTAGGGTTCTCTGATACGCTAAATATGATGGTGTGATTTTCATTAAGGCTATATAGCATTTAGGGGGTCTTTCCCCCTTTTTTCGACAATCAGTTAAATTTTCTCACGTAACTTTTGATGGGTATAGCTAGACTTGATGAAAGTAATACATTTGTATTCGGCATTGAAATTTGATCCTTTTGATGCATCTATTGCTGTCAAAAACCCGTTTTATAGGGTTTTGGTTCCAATCAAGCCGGATCGTTCCTAACTTAAAGTTCGTTACACTAACTGTTTGATTTACGAAAGCATGATAAAAATACAATACTTCAGAAAATAATTGGGGCTATATATTTGCACATTAGGGAGGGGAAGGGGTTGGTGAAATACAGCGGGTCTGCATGCAAAATGTGTTAGGTAAGATTACTCTGTATATTATAAAGTAAGAAGTGTTTTATGACTTCAAACAGTCCAAATACTTTAACCCCTTATGTGCAAAACATATAGCTTAAATTTTAAATTTTCCATCTATTCTGTCACTTCTCTTTGTCTTGTCTCACGCTAAGCTGAAAGAATCAAACTCAAAAACACGGTTCTACAATGCGTCAATGGATGAACAACTTGAGTGGTCGGGACTATATCATACAAGTACCCAAAGCTGTTTTGCTACAGCTCTAGATGCATCGCTGGAGCTCTTTGAAGCCAATCAAATATCAAATTGAAAATTTTCGTCCCACGTTTTCTGGTTATTACTACTACTAACAATTCACCGCAGCACCAAGCCGCCTGAGGCCGACACAGCAACGCAACATACATTCCTCCTCCATCTCAAAATATTTACTTCTTTTACTTCTTCTCGGAGGATCGGTTCCTGATGAACCATGTCAAGGTTTTTCTTTTAAGATGATGCAACCAAGAATTTTCACACATTAACTACGACTAGATTTTTAAAGGATAATTGCATGAGACGTAAATAGCTCTTAAACAATTAACTCATGTCAAATATAAACTTGGACCAAAGAGACCTTAACGAAAACAATGGATTTTTGTAAGAAAAACTTGGTTTCGTTGATTTTTACCGTAATTAAATAAAAAAAAAACAAGTTATTTCAACTGAATGTAAGGAGCAACATTAGAGCTTAAAACGAAAGTAAATTCATCCGTAAAGGAGGTGTCCGGCCCCTTGCCCCAACCCTCGATCTTTACACGTTTCAAAGCCGAAAAACTCATTCAAATTCAACGACTTTTGTTTTAGAAGTCTTTCTTAAAGAATTGGGCTAGAAAGTAAAACTGCCACGTAAAGAGCAGGGGTTGAGGATGGAAATTCCACCACATATACGGAATAATTTCTTTTCGCTTTAATTTTTAATGTAGCTCCTTACTTTTAGCTGAAAAAGTTTTTTTTAATTTCTTTCCGTTTTTCAAATCATACCAGTTTATTCCCTTCTCTCCCCCGTTTAAAACATCCCTTATAAAATTCCCCCGAAAACTTTCCTCCCCACAGAGCCCCCCCCCCCTAAAAAAACAAAATCCTATATTTCCCAGTAAAATAAACTATATATGAACAATGGACAACTTGCGTAGCTTAAAGCCCTTTCCCTAGCGACTTGGGGGGGGGGGGGGCATGTCGTTCTTCAAGGCATAGTTATTGGACCTTTCAACTAAGCTGAATCAAATGGCCATTTACAAAATTAGATTTCAGATGTGTTTAAGAAAAAAGGGGCGTGGGAGGGGGGCTAGTTGTCCTCCAACCTTTATAGTCACTAAAAAAGTTCACTAGATCTTTCGATTTCCGGTTGAATAAGCCCTCTCCCGATCTTCTAGAACAATTGAGTCACTACAATCAGCCCAGGGAGGAAAAACAGAGTAAATAAACACACAACCGTGATCTTTCTTCTGGTAAAAAAAAAAAAAATACAAAATTCCACATTTTTGTAGACAGAGCTTGAAACCTTTAGAGTAGGGATTCTCTGATATGCTTAATCTGACAATGTGATTTTCATTAAGATCACTTGACTTTTTTGGGGGTCCCTCTTTTTCAAAAATCAGGCAAAATTTTTCAGGCTGTTGGGTTTTAATGGATAATTTTAAACTTGACGAATTTTATATATCCGGAACAGCACAAAAAGCAAAGTTCTTTTGAAGGATCTATTGTTATCAAGACTCCTTTTTAAGCATTTCGCTTTCTGTCGGGCCGAGTCGCTCCTTACTTACAGTTCGTGGTAACGAACCGCTTGAAAATTCGAATTTTCTTTTTGTTCATTTGCTTTAAAATTGCAGGCCTTTTAGACAGACAACTAAGCAGACTCTTTTTCTTCAACTTAATTTTCCTCAGGATAGTAAAGGAAAGATACAGTTCTCCTACAAAAGTTGCTGCCACAAGGACCGGTCCCTGATAAACCATATCTAGGTTGTTTTTTTATGGCAAGGCAATAAAAGCTTTTCATAAATCAAATACAACTATATTTTACAACGGATGATCGCATCAGATATAAGCAGCTCTTAAGCATTTGATTCCTATCAAATTTAACTTTGACCAAGGGTATCGCAAAGAGAACAATAGATTTTGGAGGGAAGATGTGGTTATATCGCTTCTAAATGACCAAGGTTCTAAATCGATTCTAAATGACCAAGGGTACCTTAAAGAGAACAATAGATTTTGGAGGGGAAATGTGGTTATATCGATTCTTAATATGAAAGATTCAAATTTTTAAAATCACCTGCATTAGAATTACAGGCCTTGTAGAAAACTGAACTGAAACTTTTAGGATAAACAGAACCTCGCATAAGACAATGTATTCATCCTCGAACTTCATTTTTTCTTCTATTTGCCAGACATATCTTTAAGCTAATCTGTATTAAAATTGCAAACCTTGAAGATAACCCAACTAAAAATTTCAGGGCAAAGGGAACCTCAATTAAGACGACGTGTTGATTCTTGATAGATTTTTAATCTCGTCCTAGCCGAGTGGATTGGTGCGCTGAATTAGAATTCTTTGTCCGAGAGGGCCAGGGTTCGAATCCTACTGTACCCAATTATTTGGTTTGGGAGGGGGGTCAGTGGTGTGATTCTGTAAGCTCAGCCAGAGTCGACCCAATTCTAAATGTGTACCCAGAGAAATCTGGGGAAGGTAACCAGCATGGTTGGCCCCCAACCCCCGATTACACTCCCTGGCTGAAGGGCCAAGAAACGGAGATCAGCACTGCCGGTAGGGACTATAAAGCCAATGCCGTATTCTTTACCTTTACCATCTGCATTAAAATTTCAGACCTTGCAGATAGTTCAACTGAAACTGTCAGGACCGAGAGAACCTCGGTTAAGATATTGTACTGATCTTCGACGCTAATTCCTTTTTAAGGAAACAAAACAGACTTTTCCCTCAATATGATTTTCCCCAGGAGGGGAAGGGCAAAGATCCAGTTAACACACAACAACTCCTATAACAAGGATCGGTTCCTGATAAACCGTGTCAAGGTTGTTTTTTTAATGATGATAATACCATCAAACCTTTTCACACATCAAATACAACTACAATTTTAACGGATGATCGCATCAGACGTAGTCCGCTCTTAAACAATTAACTACTGTCAAATAAAAAATTAATGAGCCATTCATTCTATTCAAAGTTACGAAATCTGTTTTTTGTTAAATGTCGCTTCCATGGCGTTAATTAATTCGCAAATAAACAAGTAATAAACAAGATCATATCTTGATAAATGATCTTCAGACTTAATTTTCCTCGGGAGAAAGTAATGGAAATGATGTATTTTATATCTTTAGTGGCCATAAGAGGTCAAAAGCATCTTTATAATTAGCTAGACAGCATAAATTTAAAATCGCTTCACTGAATAAAATAAAAAATATATAAAAAAATGAACAAGAATAAAAACCAAATAGTATTCCACAGAGCCACAAGAATGAAACAAAAAATGTTCTTTTTAAAAACTTAACTTACATCAAAATAAAACATACTAAATACAACGAAGAGAAAGTTTAGTATGTTTTATTTTGATGTAAGCTAAGTTTTTAAAAACTTTAAAAAATTCATGAAAAATTTGTTTACGAGTCGGACTTTTTTTTGGAGGGTGGGGGGAGTGGGGTAAACCCTCTAAGCTTCCCACGTCAGTGCAGGGAAGTGTTTATTTAATATGTGAGTTTTGAATCCTATTTATTTATATTTCTTTTCTTTTGTTTTTTCTTTCTCTTCGTGTGTTTAGTACTTTTTTTTTTTATATAGTTTAAGTTTTATAAAAAAAAATTTTTTGTTTCATTTTCTCCTTTTTTTTCGTTCAGAAACGCACCCAAATATAAAGCCGAGAAATTTAAATTGTGTTTGTTTAGTTACGTGTTTATTCTTTTGTATTTACTCACTGGTTTATCAAAATTAAAACCCATTTTTATGACTTAATTTTTCGTAAATGGAAAAGCAGTATGGTCTAAGAAATTATTTAAATATAAAATTCAATATCTAGCTTTAAAAGTTCTTAACTGAAGAAAACCAAATCACAAGTAAAACAAATTAATACAAAATTTATATCAAAAAATAATAAAATTAAATAAAAATTAAAGCTTTGTGGCTTTGATTTTTCATGGAGCAAGACACCATGAAGCTTACTGTCTTTCTTTAAAAGCACTTGACTGAAGAAAATAAAATTAAGAAAAAAACGTAAAAAAATTAAAATATAAAAAAATTAAGAAAAAACTAAACCATTCCGTTATTCATAGCTGTCCCTTGAGCTTGAAAACATAAAATTCACTGTCTCGATTTAAAAGCATTTGACTGAAGAAAATCAAATTAAAAATAAAAAAATACTAATAAAAACTAAGCAAAAATTGAAAAAATCACAAATAATTAAATCTCTATAGCTTTTATAGTTGACCATGGAGCTGGACAATACGAAGTTCACTGTCTAGCTTTAAAAGTACTTGACTGAAGAAAATCAATTTACAAATAAATTTAAAAAAATAAAATTGGGTAAAACTGAAGCATTGCGGTTTTTATAGTTTTCCATTAAGCTAGAGAAAATGGGAGTTTTTTTTATCTAGCTTTCAAAAACTTGACTGAAGAAAATTAAATCATAGGCAGTGCAATCGCGCTGCCTAAGTAAAGAACGATGTTTTTTTGTTGTTTTTGTTTTTTTGTTCTAGACCAGGGCACTTCGTATCGAAGAGTTGTCGTAGAGACTGCGAAAAGGGCTCATTCGATTGGAAATTGGAGTGGCTAGTGCCCTTTTTAATAGTCGAAAGTGATTGGAAGGCAACTAACACCCCATCCACGCCAACCATTTCCCCAAACACATCCAACCAAAATTTTGAGATAGCCATTTTCTTCAGCGTAGTTGATTTCCACATAGAAGTTATGTTCTTGAGGACGACACTCCCCCACAGCCCTCAGGGCAAGGGTTGTAAGTTATGCCCTGGGGGCACGTAAGTTTTATAGAAAGCGTTATCGTAGAAACTTCCAAAAAGGCTCATTCGATTGGAAATTAAAAGAGCTAGTGCCCTTTTTAATAGTCTAAAGCGATTGGAGGGCAACTAACCCCCCTCTCACGTCCACCTTTTCCCCAAACACATCCAATCAAAATTTTGAGATAGCTATTTTGGTCAACTTAGTTGAAAGTTCTGAAAATTACGTCTTTGAGAATGACAATCCCCCACGGTCCTCAGGGCAGGGGTTATAAATTATGCCCTGGGGGCATATAAGGTTTTCATAAAAAGCGTTGTCGTAGAAACTTCAAAAGGGGGTCATTCGATTGGAAATTGAAATGGCTAGTGCTCTTTTTGATAGTCGAAAGTGATTGGAAGGCAACTAACACCCCTTCTCCGACCACCGTTTATCCAAACACATCCAATCAAAATTTTGAGATAGCCATTTTCTTCAGCGTAGTTGATTTCCACATAGAAGTTATGTTCTTGAGGACGACACTCCCCCACAGCCCTCAGGGCAAGGGTTGTAAGTTATGCCCTGGGGGCACGTAAGTTTTATAGAAAGCGTTATCGTAGAAACTTCCAAAAGGGTTCATTTGATTAGAAATTTAAAGAGCTATTACCCTTTTGAGTAGTCAAAAGCGATTGGAGGGCAACTAACCCCCCTCTGACGTCAACCTTTTCCCCAAACACATCCAATCAAAATTTGAGATAGCTATTTTGCTCAACTTAGTTGAAAGTTCTGGAAATTACGTCTTTGAGGATGACAATCCCCCACAGTTCTCAGGGCAAGGGTTATAAGTTATTCCCTGGGGGCATGTAAGGTTTTCATAAAAAGCGCTGTCGTAGAAACTTCAAAATGGGCTCATTCGATTGGAAATGGAAATGGCTAGTGCACTTTTTAATAGTCGAAAGTGATTGGAAGGTAAATAGCACCCTTTTTACGCCCACCATTTATCCAAACATATGCAATCAAAATTTTGAGACAGCCATGTGTTTCAACATAGGTCGAAGTTTTGGAAATTATCTCTTGGGGATAATAAACCCCTTCAGAGCCTCAAGGGCAAGGGTTATAAGTTATACCCTGGGGGCATATAAGTTTTTTTTAGAAATTGTTGTCGTAGTAACTTCAAAAAGAGCTCATTTAATTGGAAATTGAAAGGGATAGTGCCGTTTTTAATAGTCGAAAGTTGATGGAGAGCAACTAACCCCCCTCTCACGCTCACCATTTCCCCAAACACATTCAATTAAAATTTTGAGATAGATATTTTTTTCAACGTAGTTGAAAGTTCTGGAAATTATGATTTTGAGGATGACAAACCCCCTAAACCCCTCAGGGCAAGGGTTGTAAGTTATGCCCTGGGCAAATAAGGTTTTTATAGAAAGAGTTTTAGTAGAGACTTCAGAAAAGGCTCATTCGATTGGAAATTTAAAGGGCTAGTGCCCTTTTTAATAGTCGAAAGTGATTGGAGGGCAACTTGCCCCCCTCTCAAACTCATCATTTCCCCAAACACATCCAACCAAAATTTTGAGATAGCCATTTGTTCAACGTAGATGAAAGTTCTGGAAATTAGGTCTTTCAGAATGACACTCCCCCCAGAGCCCTCGGGGCTAAGGTTGTAAGTTATGCCCTGGGGGCGTATAAGGTTCTTTTTTTATAGAAAATGTTGTCGTCGAAACTCCAAAAAAGATTCATTCAATTGGAAATTGAAAGGGCTAGTGCCCTTTTTAATAGGCTAGTCGAAACTGATTGCAGGGCAACTAACCTCCCCCTCACGTCCACCATTTCCCCAAAGACATCCAATCAAAATTTTGAGATAGACTTTTTTCAAAGTAGTTGAAAGTTCTGGAAATTAGGTCTTTGAGGATGATCCCCCCCCCCCCCCCCCACACACACACACACCCCTCAGGGTAAGGGTTGTAAGTTATGCCCTGGGGGCATACAAAGTTTTTATAGAGCGTTGTAATAGAAACTTCGAAAACTTCAAAGGGCTAGTGCCCTTTTTATTAGTCGAAAGTGACTGGAGGAAAACCAACACCTCTCGCACGCCCACCATTTCCCCAAAAACATCAAAGAAACATTTTGAGATAGCCATTTTGTTCAACATAGTTGAAAAGTCAGGAAAATATGTCTTTGAGGATGAAACTCCCCCCAAAGCCCTCAGGGCAAGTGTTGTAAGTTATGCCCCGGGGGGCATATAAGGTTTTATAGAAAGCGTTGTCGTGGAAACTTAAAAAAAGGTTCATTTGATTGGAAATTGAAAGCGCTAGTGCCCTATTTACTAGTCGAAAGTGAATGAAGTGAATGAATGAAGTGATGAAGTGATGAAGTGATGAATGAAGTGAATGAAGTGAATGAATGAAGTTTCCCCAAACACATCCAATCAAAATTTTGAGATAGACATTTTGTTCAAAGTAGTTGAAAGTTCTGGAAATTAGGTCTTTGCCAGTGTTGTGGTAGAAACTTTAAAAAGAACTCATTCATTTGGAAAATGAGAGGGCTAGTGCCCTTGTTAATAGTCATAAGCGATCGGAGGGCGAATGTCCCCCTCCATACCCATCCTTTCCCCAAACACTTCCGATCAACATTTTGATATTGCAATTTTATTGGACGTAGTTGAAGGGTTGGGAAATTATGTTTTTGAGTATGACAACCCCCAACAGCCCTCAGGGCTAAGGTTGTCAGTTATATCCTGGGGGCATATAATGTCATATAGAAATTGTTCTCGTAAAAACTTCAAAAAGGGCTCTTTCGATTGGAAATTGAGAGGGCTATTGCCCTTTTTAATTGTCGAAAGTAATCAGAGGGTAAATCCACCCCCCCCCCCCAATGCCCATCATTTCCCCAAACATTTCCAATCGACATTTTGGTATGGTCATTTTGTTCAATTTAGTTGAAAGTTCTGGAAATTATGTCTTTGAGGATGACAACCCTCCCCCCATAGCCCTCATGACAAGGATCGTAAGTTATGCCCTTGGGGTATATAACGCTTACCGTAGAAGCTTCAAAAAGGGATCATTCGATTGTAAATTGAGATGACTAGTGCCTTTTTTATTAGTCGAAAGTGATCAGAGGGCAAATGTCTTTCACCACGTCTATGATTTCCCCAAACACTTACAATCAAATTTCGATATAGCCAGTTTGTTAAGCCTATCAGAAAGGTCTGGAAATTATCTGTTTGAGGATAAAAAATCCCCCAGCCCTCAGGGCAATGGTTGTAAGTTTTGCCCTGGGGACATATAGTGTTTTTTTATAGAAAGTGTGGTCATATAAACTTCAAAGGGGGTTCACGGGATTGGTAATCATACGCTCTAGTGCTCTTTTTAAGAGTCAAAGGGATCAGAGGGCAGCTACCCTCTCACCCCTACACACACGTTGTATTGTCCCGAAATGCGTCTGATAGAAATTTTGAGATAGCCATTCTATTCAAAATAGTCTAAATATCATATAACATGGCTTTTGGGGTTGAAACAAACCCCAGAGAT
This sequence comes from Artemia sp. Qi Xiang Cuo, assembly GCF_049724085.1. NCBI lineage: Eukaryota > Metazoa > Arthropoda > Branchiopoda > Anostraca > Artemiidae > Artemia > Artemia sp. Qi Xiang Cuo. The sequence goes on along the minus strand of NC_142813.1, from coordinate 47,743,258 downwards.
TACGGCCAAGGGTTTTAAGCTATGCCCAGGGGATATTAAAGGTTTTTATGGAAGGGATGATTGTCTAACTTCAGAAGAGGCTCTGTTTTTCGCCCCTCAAGAGATTATGCCAGTACAAAAAGAACAGAACTTAATTAAAAAAAAATACTTTTTGCGTCAAATAAGATTTTCATAAAAAAAGTAAAGGACTCTGTTATACCGAATATTAACAAACATAGAATCGAATAGTCTACCAAGAATACAACTGCCACAAATCAACATCAATAAATAAATAAAACAAGAGACAGAGAGAAAGCAGAACAAGTCAAACTCAAAACGATCAAACGTTAATATGAGTAGGGTTCTATGCCTTATTATTTCTAAAAACCATGATATAATTTGTACTTTACTGACAAAAATCTTTTTAAATGTTTTCACTTTTATAAATATAAGAAAACAAAATTAATTAAGATTTTAAGGAATAAATATCAGCATATGTATATTAAATTGACAATGCACATTTTTTTCAATAAGTTCATTTGAATTTTTTTGTTCATTTTTGGTTTAATGGAGTCATTTACTTTTTTTGAAAAAACTTATTTTGTGCAAAAATTTCTTTTGATTAATCACAAATAAAAATCAAGAACATACAAGAATTATAGCAAAATAAAAAAATAATGACAATTAAAGATTTATGATACTTGTGGTTTTTAAAGGAGCTAGACAACATGAAGTTCAGTACAAAGCTTTAGACGAACTCGATCATAAATAAAAAATTAATCACCATTTACGCTTTTTCGGTTTGCATGGAGCCGACAACATGAAGTTCGTTATCTAACTTTAGAAACATTTGACTGAAGAAAATTGCAAATAAAATAAAACTTCCAAAATGTACATATATGTCCCTTTGGGTTTTAGAAAAATATACCATCACCTCGGTCTGAACATGTCCATAGATTTTACCGAAATAAAATTTAATTTTTTTTTCCTTGTTAGCCACAAAAGGATTTCAACGTCGACTTGTCCACTGCGTAAAAATGGCACCATCAATGTTCAAGAAGTAATGGGCCCCTTGTTTATCTACAAGGCCATTTTTTAGGAATCAATCCAGTGTTGTTTAGTGTACCTTTTGTGTCACCTGTCTTACTTCACGTTAGCCACAGAACGAAGTCGACTTGGGGTTGTCCACTTCCAAAAATCGTACCGACCATGGACAAGGACTAATGGACCCCTTGGTTATGCCCTTGACAAAGGCCGGTGCTTTTAGGAATCATTCCAATACTATTTAATCTAGTTCTAGTGTTACGTGTTTTATTTTTGATTTGCCACGAAAGGAATCCTATTTGGGGTAGCCCACTTCCGAAAATCGTACCAACCATGGACAAGGACTAATGGACCCCTTGGTTATGCCCTTGAACAAGGCCGGTATATTTAGGAAATGCGTTTATAGGTTATACGTATAATGGTTATGCGATTCCCCAAGGCCATTTTTTAGGATTCAATCCAGTGTTGTTTAGCGTACCTTTTGTGTCACCTGTCTTACTTCACGTTAGCCACAGAACGAAGTCGACTTGGGGTTGTCCACTTCCAAAAATCGTACCGACCATGGACAAGGACTAATGGACCCCTTGGTTATGCCCTTGACAAAGGCCGGTGCTTTTAGGAATCATTCCAATACTATTTAATCTAGTTCTAGTGTTACGTGTTTTATTTTTGATTTGCCACGAAAGGAATCCTATTTGGGGTAGTCCACTTCCAAAAATCGTACCAACCATGGACAAGGACTAATGGACCCCTTGGTTATGCCCTTGAGAAAGGCCGGTGCTTTTAGGAATCATTCCAATGCTATTTAATCTAGTTCTAGTGTTACGTGTTTTATTTTTGATTTGCCACGAAAGGAATTCTATTTGGGGTAGTTACTTCCAAAAATCGTACCAACGATAGACAAGGACTAATTAACCCCTTGGTTATGCCCTTGAACAAGGCCTATTTTTAGGAAATGCGTTTATAGGTTATACGTATAGTGGTTATACGATTCCCCAAGGCCGTTTTTTAGGAATCAATTCAGTATTGTTTACGTACATTTTGTGTCACCTGTCTTACTTAACGTTAGCCTTCACGATGGACAAGGACTAATGGACCCCTTGGTTATGCCCTTAAGAAAGGCCGGTATTTTTAGGAAATTCATTTATAGATAGCGCGTGTAATGGTTACATTCAATGTAACATTAAAATCATTCAAACAATAATCAGTAACATTAAAATATATACTACAGCAGTTATCTTAATAAAACAACTAAAGTTTTAAATAAAAGACACACCACTAGAGCTAGTTTAAATAGCATTGGAATGATTCCTAAAAATACCGGCCATGGGCACGGCCATAACCAGGAGGTTCATCAGTTCTTGCTCATGGTTGGCACAATTTTTGGAAATTGAACAACATTCGATTGGTTTTTAAAAAAAAAAATATATAAGACGAAGAAAAACATAATTTTTTATGTTTATTCTATTTTACTTCCAAACACTAACTGAAAGTAGACCAATCCTCTTTTTTAAATACAGCATATTCAAGAAAAGAATTTATTTATGAACATTTCATCATTCACGATTAATTCTATACACAACTAATTCAAATGCAGACATACTCATCAAATATCTTATAATATTTTCATTGCCAAGATCGAAACCACATAGCCGTAAATAAAATGTAAGAGCCATAAAAGGCCTTGATCAGGATACTCACTTGCTCCTCGTATGGTATACCAGATAAATATATTAAAGAGACTAGTGTATGAGAATAACACTGCTGCTAGGGTTAAGGTAGGAAACAAGGCTAGTAGTTGGTTCATTATTAAATCAGGAGTTAAGCAATGTTGCGTTCTATCCCCATTTAAATGGATCATTTTGATGGACTTTGTTTTAAGAAGCAAAGTAAAGGCAATGGCAGAACAAGAAATCAAATGGGGAGGAAAAAGTCTCTGTCTAAAGGAGAACACAGGAAAGGCAATGGGAGAACACGGAATCAAATGGGGAGGAAAAAGTCTGTCTAAAGGAGAACACAGGAAAGGCAATGGGAGAACACGGAATCAAATGGGGAGGAAAAAGTCTCTGTCTAAAGGAGAACACAGGAAAGGCAATGGGAGAACACGGAATCAAATGGGGAGGAAAAAGTCTCTGTCTAAAGGAGAACACAGGAAAGGCAATGGGAGAACACGGAATCAAATGCGGAGGAAAAAGTCTCTGTCTAAAGGAGAACACAGGAAAGGCAATGGGAGAACACGGAATCAAATGGGGAGGAAAAAGTCTCTGTCTAAAGGAGAACACAGGAAAGGCAATGGGAGAACACGGAATCAAATGGGGAGGAAAAAGTCTCTGTCTAAAGGAGAACACAGGAAAGGCAATGGGAGAACACGGAATCAAATGGGGAATTAAAACATTATGCTGATGACTTAAGCATCTTAGATGAAAATGTTAGCCAAATGAATGAGCTTTTAGAGGTTTTCCGAGTTCAAGGAACCAAAATTAGAATATTGGATACTATGGTGATGACAGTGGTCAAGTATGACTCTGAAGCTTGGGTACTCCGAAAGACGAAGGAGGATTTGCTAGATGTTTTCCAGAGAAATTGTATACGTATTTTTTTGGGTACCCGACTGACTAACCGTATCTCAAACAGTAAGTTGTACGAAAAAATGTGGTTCAATTCCACTTTTTAGGGCTATAATGAGAGAAAGGTTGAGATAGCTAGGGCACATTCTGCGGATGAAGTATGACAGATTGCCAAAGATTGTCTTTCTCAGTCAACCGTCTAGGGTCAAACGAAATTAGATCGTACCCGAATTGGGCGGGGGGAAGTCGTAAGGAAAGATTTAAGGGTGTAAAGATGGAGGCTCTGAGTATATTGGGATGGAGAAGTGTGCGTAGCTGTGTTGGCCTCAGGTGGCTTAGTGCTGCAGTGAGGTATTAGCAGTAGCATCCTATTTATAAAATAATTCATAAATTAATATAGACACTGAATTCAGAAGACGGCATGCTCATTAAACAGCTTACAATTTCTTCACTGCCAATACCACAACCATACAGACATATATAAAAAGTAAAAGCAAAAAAAAAGACCTTGATAGTCTTGTACCTCATTTGTCATCATTTTGTCGATTTTTTTTCGTAAAAGTTAAAAACCGGAAAATTGAATCAATTGCTTTACATGGCTAAACTTGTGTAAAAAGCATGACTAGCTGATTATTTAAGCTCGGTTCCATTTATTTTTGTGGTTTTAAATTGACGCATTCTATGACATTTCAACGAAAGGTATTATTTGCCAAAGAATTTTGCCAAAGAACTTCAGGCAATTTTGCCCCAGAGTTCAGTAGAAAAAAAACAATTTATTTATATTTTTGATTTCATAGATGGAAAATAAGTAAAAAGCTACATTCTTTTATTTTACTATATAAAAATTACAGAAATACAGGTTTAAGGGAACAACTTCTTTAAAATTTGTTATTAACAAAACAAAAAAAAGTTAAAAAAAAAACTTTACAGCACTTTCAACCTAAAGTTTGAAGGAGGACATAGTCAGCACGTCCCCAAGCAAGTTCCAATAGCAAGAGTCAATTAGGGCCCCGGGAACAAAAACCGCTTTTGTTTTATTTATAAAAAATAAGCAAATAGCTAAACAAATTATTTCACTTTATAAACTTTTTAGGAATTCAGCTTTCACGGAACAACTTCTTTAAAGATTATTATTAAAAAAATAACAGTGAAATAAGCTGAAATAAGACTTCTCCTTAAATCTCTTGGGGGACATAGCTAAAAAGAGGCAAGCAGGGTCCCAGAAACAATAATATCCCAGCCCATGAAAGCTGAACTTTAGTTTTTTTTTTAGCGATTTTACAAAAAAAATTGTGTCATCACGAACCATCAATTTTTTGAGGATTTATTAATAGCATGTAAAAATATATTTGTTTTATTTATAAAATATAAGCAAATAGCTAAAAAAATTATTTCACTTTATAAACTTTTTAGGAATTCAGCTTTCACGGAACAACTTCTTTAAAGATTATTATTAAAAAAATAACAGTGAAATAAGCTGAAATAAGACTTCTCCTTAAATCTCTTGGGGGACATAGCTAAAAAGAGGCAAGCAGGGTCCCAGAAACAATCATATCCCAGCCCATGAAAGCTGAACTTTAATTTTTTTTGCGATTTTACCAAAAAAATATTGTCACCACGACCATCAATTTTTTGAGGATTTATAAATAGCATGTAATATTACCACAGCCTTAGTAAAACAGACTTACCACAAACTTATTTAATATACAAAACAAGTCCTAAGTGTAATTTTTAATGTTCAAATAGATTTAGGAAAAACAAAATAAGATCAAGTTGGTAAAGTGTTTGAATTTGTAAAAAAAATATTTTATTAATTTACAGAAATTTAGTCAACACTATTTTACAACGAATTATTCTGTAAGTATTGCGAATTTTAAGTAAAATCTAGTAAAATTAGTAAATCCCAACATAAAAGTACTTTTATAAAACTAATTTTACAAATCTAATGATTTCTTGAAAAATCGTAAAAAAGGCTAGTTACCACAAACAAGTTGGGTTATTTTGCAATGATAATTGACATAATTAAATCCACTTTTACCAACTGCTGGCAAATAAATAATTTTTACAATGTGGAAACAATATCAAATAGTACCAACGACCATTTGTACATGCATTTTTTCGGTTTATTTTTGTAATGTCAATCGTCACTCGACCCCCAAAGCCCTTCCCCATGATAATGCAGATACGCCATTTTGATCGCCTGAGTACACTACGTGCCTTTCGGTCTACCTTCTAACTTCCTCGTGGATATATTCTAGTCTAACCGGGGGTTTTAGTGCCAAAAACTTGAACAGATTTGGGACCAAAACCTTTAAACCCTTCTCTTCTGCTCCCCCCGTTCCCTCCTAGACCCTCCCCCTCCAAACACTCGCTGAAAGTATCCAATTGATCCCCGAAAAAGTTCCCTGAATATTGCATACACGCAGTTTTGATCACCTGGTAACACATGTTGTCAGTTGATTTACCTCGCTGCTAAAAGTTGAACAGACTTTGGTCAAATAGGGACGCATAGCGCTTAAATGTTAGGGTGGATCGGATAAAGACTTTTTAGCCCCTTCCCCACCCTCCCCCCTCTTGCTTTCTACCCAGGTCGAAACTCAATGTTCATTAGCCTCCCAACACACCTTGAAAGGGTGGATCGGAGAAAACTTTTTTAATCCCACTTGGCCCCCCTTTTTTTTACTCAAATCGAATATTCGAGGCCCCCTACACTCCCTGAAAGTTTCAACTTAATACCTCAAGCGTTTTCTCGGATGTTGCAGATACCGCTATTTTGATAGCCTGATATCATATAGTGTCTTTTAATTTACTTCGCTACTAAGACGTGAATGGACTATAACTCTCATATGGGGTTACAGTGCCAAAAATTTACGTGGACCGAAGAACCAACGATTCCTCCCTCCCCCCCCATACACAACCCCCACACAAATTTTGAGTCCCGTTGCCTCCTACCCTATACCCCCTATCAGTTTTAACTACATATCTAAGACGTTCTCGAGATACTGCAGATCCAATGGTTATTCAATAGGTAACGAAACAAATCACAGTAGCTCGTAAACAATGTATTTCAATCAGTATAACACTTTGGCTACTTTTCAACATAGCCTCGGGCAACATTTACATATTTCTCCCTTCATTCTACTTATTTTTGTACGGCTCTGGTGTAAATATTTTTGGGCTTAGCTAGAAGCCACTTTCGCACCCGATATTAGATTGAACCTCTTCATTAGATTGAAAAAGTTTGAGCTTAGAACCTCTTAAAGGGATCAAAACAAATGAAAGTCTGAGGGATAATTCTTCAGAGGGATGATTTTAAAGTCTTTATTCTTCAGACTTCAGAATGAAAGTCTGAAGTCTGAAGGATCAAAACAAATAAAAATTTGAGCTATTAGGTTGTAGAATCTCCAACCCACCCTTTTAACTTTTTTTTTTTTTTTTTTTTTTTTTTTTTTTTTTTTTTTTTTTTTTTTAAGTTAACAGGCTTAAAAATGGGCACATACTGTCATGAAGCAGTATAACACCTTTATTCAAGAGGCAACGACGTTTCTTTCGAATGGAATGGCTTAGTTTTTTTGTGAGGATATCACTGTAATACAAACTGTTAGTGATTCGTCGGAATTCGAAATTAAAAGTGATTTTAATTCCATCGGAATTCATCCCTGTGAATTTCGGAGTAATGTAGGATAATTTAAGATCTTCTATTCGAATGAATACCCTTAGTTCTCCAGGACTAATTTTGCCCCAGATTACCGTTGGCTTTCTCCAAGATTGTAAGCACAAACAATTTTTACTATTTATTATAATTTTATTATAATTTAACTTATGATTACATAATATTTCATGTTCTGTATCTTGTTATTCATACAAGGCAATTAGCCTACTGCTCAATTTGGCTCAATCCCTACCCTCTATTGGAATATTGCTAGTTCGTCCAACTTTATCCAGGGGTGGATCCAGGACTTTTTTTTAGGGGGGGGGGCAAAATAGGTTGATCCGATAAACTTGCATTAGGAGCAAGTTTAATGAACGCAAACTTGCGTTAATTAAGTAAAGTACACTACGTTAGATGATGGTAGGGGGGCTCCCCCTTCACCCCCTGGATCCGCCACTGCTTTAGCCTCTGCATTGGAAAATCAGCTTTCCCGCTGCATGATTCTTTTTTAATTTACAATTTTCAGAGAGGTCACAATATTTCTGAAATTTCAGAATTTACCGGTAATTTCATTTGGTTCACTATTTTTCCGCTGTTTTGAGAAGTTAAGGCCATTCAAGCAACAGCATCGTTATAAAAACTTTCTGGGTGGAGGGGGTTGGGGGCAACAACTAGCATTTTTATTCTTACCTCAACTTTAACGTGTATATTTCTTACTTTCCTCTTCGAATTTTTTTTTAAATGTCTTCTTGTCTCCCAGGGAGGGGGCTCCTTCAGCCTAGCCCCCTCTGGGGAAACTCGTGCCCTGAATGAAACACTATTTGAGCATACAGTAACGTTTAGTTTACCTGTAACATTACTCCTCTCGGCATCGACGCTCCCATCTTGTATACACAAAATTATAGCATTTGGATTTGACATATACTGCTCAGACATCTGGCGAATAGCTTCACGAGTGTCCAGATGCATCTCAGACGTAACAGTCTGTAAATAAACGAAACATAAAATACCGATTCGGTGTAAAATATCGAAAATACCGAAACATAAAAATAGTAAGCAAAATACATTACTGACTTACTTTGATTTAAGGCTCCTGCTGGTGGTCCAGCGTCGAGAGAGATGAGATTCTTTGCCTTCACTCCGAACGGTCTTGCGCAAGCGTGACTGCTTCTTGGAGATCAGTACCGATCATGGAGAAATACTGGGTAAGACTGTCTCTCCATCTGAACGGGGGTCTTCTACGGGGGCGCTTCCAGCCATGTTGAGGAGGATCAAAACTGAAAAATAAGCTGGCGGTTGCTTCTTCTGACATGCAAATCAAGTGGCAAAAGCATCATAGGGTTTTTATGGTGAGCTGCAGAGAGTTCGGGATGTCATCCATTAGTGTCAGCAGTCGGTTGTTTGAGACGAAGTCGTACCACTTGATCCCTTCGATTTGTCTTAGGAAGTTTGTTTGGGCCACATCTATGGCATCACGAACAGAAGCAGCAGCCGGCAAAGTTTCAGCACCGTAGAGAAGGACATGCCTTACGGTGGTATTGTAGATCCGCATTTTTGCTTTTCGGCTGATGTTAGGCTTTGACCACAAGGAACGGCATAACCGAACCATAATAGACGCAGCTTTAGCGATGCACGACTGGCCTTCCTTTTCAATTGAGCCGTTATCCGAGACGACATATCCAAGGTAAGTAAAAGACTTGACAATTTCGATAGTGTGCCCTAAAACGTTGAAGGATGGTGAGTTGACGAAATTTAATGCCGGGTCGATGATCATTATTTTTGTTTTCTGCCAGCTAATATATAGTCCCAAATTCGGGGCTTCTTCCGACAGTGTATTGAGAGCTGCCTCGAGTTCAACTGCAGAAGTGCATATCAGGCAATATCATCTGAGAAGTCGCAATCGGCTAGGACTCGCCATATTTCAGTCCGATCTGGAGCCGATTCGTGGTTCGATCCATGACATAATCAATCACCGCGTTGAAAAGTTCAGGAGCAGCAACACAGCCTTGCCTTACACTAGCATCTATCTCGAATAGTGGGCTTCGGTGACCATTGACCTGGACGGAGCTTTTTGTACCAGTGTAGAGCGCCTTGAACAGGCGGCATTATTTATCAGGGAGTCCCGTTCGTTTTAGTATCAGCCAAAGGGACTCACGGTCAATCGAGTCGAAAGCTGCTTTAAAACAACAAATGCAATATATGCTATGCGCTGGAACTCGCGGGCTTTCTTGATGACCTGTCAAACAGTGTATATCTACTCGGTCGTGGATCTGTTGGGCATGAACTCTGCTTGCTAAATACGGTGGCACTTACAAATGAACTGGATACACTTATCAAAAAATGACATGGTGAATAGTTTGCCAGGCACTGACAGGAGGGTGATTCCTCTGTAATTCGAGCAATCACTATGGCTACCTTTCCGCTTCCATAGAGGAAGGATTATCCCTTCCTTCCATTCTTCAGCTATCAATTTGGTTGACCAGACGAGGAAGAACAGCATGTGCAGCCGAAGTAGCATTACCAGTCCTCCAAACTTTAGCAGCTCGACGGTGATCCCGCAGGTTCCTGGTGCCTAGTTGTTCTTCATTCTCCGCAGGGCGTTTTGTATCTCTTCTACCGAGGGAGGATCAGGCTCTGGTAGATTTTTATATGTTGTTTTGTGAGTGGATGCAGTTAGGCTAGGGTCAACGACGATTCTTTTGGCATTTAATACCTCTACGAAGCGCTCCCTCAATCGATCAGGTTGTGCGTTTTTATCTTCGAGCATTTCGCCAGAGACGGTTTCAACTGCGCCTATCTTTGGTGATTTCCCATCGCTAAGATCTCTGACAAGCTTGAAAAGCGACATGACGTCACCTTTTCGTGCCGCATCTTCTAGCTCTTCAGCTTTTTTATCAACAAATTGTTATTTATCACGGTGAATAATATCGTTTCTAATCCCGTTTAGCCGTCTGTATGAGGGCATATCTCTGGCCAACCGCGCTTTCCGGCGCTGTTCAATGATTTTCAGTGCTTCTTGCGATAGCCAGGGCTTCTTTGAATACATCATACGACCGACGGTACTAGTGGCAACCTCTAGTACACCCCTTTTTTATAAGTCTGCCAGGACGTGTCCGGGTCAACAAGTGTATCTAGGCATTCAAACCTGTTCTGAATTTCAACTGAGTACTTTTGGTGAAATGCCTCAATTTTTAGTTTCTGGGTGTTTAATTTTGGCTGGCGCCGTTCCGAAGGCTTGGCTTTAAGACGCAGGCGGAAGTTCGCAGCAACATATCGATGGTCTGTATTCCCTATCTCAGCGCCACAATATGTTCTACAATTCGTAAGTGATGAGCGCCATCTTTGGTTGAATATGATATAGTCAATCATCTTCCGCGTTCGCCCATCGTTGGTATACCATGTTGGCTTATCGATGTCTTTCCTGTGAAACAGGGTGTTGGCAATGACCAATTCGTGTATAGCGCACAGCTGGAGGAGTGTGGTCCCATTTTCATTCAACGAGTCAGGGGTAACCGGTCCAACTACAGATTTAAAAGCTCCGCTGGGGTTTGATACAGTTGCATTGAAATCGCCCACCAGAACCAAAACATCGTGAGGGGAAATCCGAGATAGAGCAGATGTCAGAGCTGAGTAGAAATTATCTTTTTCGACCTCTGGGAAGACATTCGTTGGTGCGTAGCACACAATAACCGACATCTTCCCATGCTTGTGGTTGAAGCGAGCAGTGAGTAGTCTATCCGATATTGGGCTGTGGGATATGAGGCATTTCTTTTGCCTTCTTATTTAGGAGCAGCTGCTTCTACTGGAGGTTTGCCCTGACCAAATCATCCTGTGACCTACACTTGGAATTTCTTCATCGTCTGTTCCCGTCAAATGTGTTTCTTTTATTCCAAGTATATCAATCCCACATCTTAACATCTCCATCCCTAGAAAGTCTTTGGATCCCGGCTTATTCATAGTTAAAATACACCAGGTGGCTATTTTCAACCCACCTTGGTCCGCAAGGTTCAAAGGATGTCCAGGAGCGTGTCAAGGTCGTAATACATTAAAACCAATAAGATCCGAGGCTTGAGTTTCATTTCTTTTCATTGCAATTATTTTCAGGAGGAGGGTCGCAAGACCAACCGTCCCTAGGCCTGGGTTCTGATTAAGAAACCCTGGGGTGGGCTCCACCCGCACCCTTGAGGTGGGGCGGCCCTATTTGGAGCGACTTGTTAGGGGTTTGAACCCCATATCCAGTGGCACATGGTAAGCAAACAAAGTTTGCATCCTTCCGGACGAGCTCCATTCACCACCTTAAGATTAAGACTGCATTTAAGATTGTAAATGTAAAAATACATTAAGATTGCACCTATTGGTATATCGAGCCAGAAGTTAATAGTTAAAAAATAATGGCTCCCTTTGTAGTTCATAGACTACAAGATTGATAATTTTGTAAAACAAATTGGCTTGCTATGACAAAAACAAATTAGAAGAAATAAAGAACTTTTTCCTTTTTTTTAGGCCAACGAAAATAGTATGCGAACAAATAGGTTAACAGCCTCCCTTCTTGACCGCTATAAGAGAAATTATCGCTCTTGGAATTAGTTTTTTGGCTTTAGAATTTTTGATTCTCTAATTTAAGATTTTATTTGTTTTTCATTTATGTTGGTTTTTCCCGTTGTTTTGTTTTTAGATTTTAATTCTTCCAAGTATATTATTTTCTGTTGGCTTTACGCATTGTTCAGTTTTATCCTAACTGTCTCGTCTACATTTTTGACATTTTCTTCTGAATTGTTTTTCTATATGTCTTGTTTTTTCATTATTTGTGTTAAATCTGATTTTTGATCTGTGGAATGTATAAGGGTATGAAGATCACCTTTTTGATTTGGTAAAAATTGTATATATATATATATATATATATATATATATATATATATATATATATATATATATATATATATATATATATATATATATATATATATATATATATATATATATATATATATATATATATATATATATATATATATATATATATATATATATATATATATATATATATATATATATATATATATATATATATATATATATATATATATATATATATATATAAATATATATATATATATATATATATATATATATATATATATATATATATATATATATATATATATATATATATATATATATATATATATATATATATATATATATATATATATATATATATATATATATATATATAAAACAACTGAAGTACATGCAACAACAAAATCTATGATCTATCCTGCCTCTAAATATGCAAAATATAGTAATATTTCTGTTGCTCCTCAAAAGCTATTGGCACACGAAAATTTGAATCGTTTCAATAACAGCACTATTAGCAACACTACTACTACTACTACTAACAACTCATCGCAGCACCAAGAGTAGTAATCAATGTTATACTTTGCTTGGTGCCATAGGAATTCCTATGTTATTTGCGTACTGCCATAGGACCATGTTATTTGCTGTGATATTTGGGTCATTGACTTACCAAGGTCAACCAGACAGGTTTCTGGTGGGTATAGTCTGGTTTGGTGGGTATAGTCTGGTTTGGGTTTTCAAAGAGAGTGAGTGGAATATTAATGTTTTGAATAATAGGAGTGTGATTGATTCTAATTAGTGATTGGATAATTTTTAACATGAAATCTCTGAATAAAATATTTTTTGGGAGAGTTGGGTTGATGGTGTACTGTATAATACACAAGTGATGTTTGAACAGTGTTGTCAATTTAAAATAGGGTCTAACGTTTTAGTATACTAAAAAGTTGATACTAAGAGGAATGTAGATGACAAGAAAAGAAGTTCAATAATGAAATTCAGAACAAACCGTAGAAATCCTTGCAAATCAAGTAGTAAGGTTTATGTGAGTACGAACCATCAAGGATCATAAGCACCAACCACACTAACCAGCAGAGAAATCAACTCCCCAAAGGTCCTTTTCCCCCTAACTCGTTGGGCACCCCCTCCCTCCAACTTTTTGGCCCCCCCTTCCCCTTTTTTTTGATTTTTTTTTATAAATGATATATTTTTTTAAACTTTTTTTTTACATGTCTTCGAATGAGATGAAACAAATTTAAATTAAGTAGTGTTCTGTTGTTGTTTACCTTGTCACAGTTACATTCTCTTAATGTTTCAAAGTTCATTTTGGATTTCTTTCGTTGAAATGCAAGAGATGGAATATTTCAGTAATGTCTTGTTGTGCGTCACAGTTATATTCACTTGATTTTTCAAAGTTCCTTTTGGATTTCTTTCGTTGAAATGCAAGAGTTGGTATATTTCAGTAGTGTTTTGTTGTGCTTTACATTGTCACAGTTACATTCTCTTGATTTTTCAAGCTTCATTTTGAATTTCTTTTGTTGATTTGCAAGAATTGGAATATTTCAGTAGTGTTTTGTTGTGCTTTACCTTGTCACAGTTACATTCTCTTGATTTTTCAAATTTCATTTTGAATTTCTTTCGTGAAATGCAAGAGTTGGAATATTTCAGTAGTGTTTTGTCGTGGTTTACCATGTCACAGTTACATTCTCTTGATTTTTTAAAGTTCATTTTGGATTTCTTTTGTTGAAATGCAGGAGTTGGAATATTTCAGAAGTGTCTGGTTATGCTTTACCTTGTCACAGTTACTTTCTCTTGATTTTTCAAAGTTTATTTTGAATTTCTTTTGTTGAAATACAAGAGTTGGAATATTTTAGAAGTGTCTTATTATGCTTTACCTTGTCACAGTTACATTCTCTTGATTTTTCAAAGTTCATTTTGAATTTCTTTCGTGAAATGCAAGAGTTGGAATATTTCAGTAGTGTTTTGTCGTGGTTTACCTTGTCACAGCTACATTCTCTTGATTTTTCAAAGTTCATTTTGAATTTCTTTCGTGAAATGCAAGAGTTGGAATATTTCAGTAGTGTTTTGTCGTGGCTTACCTTGTCACAGTTGCATTCTCTTGATTTTTCAAAGTTCATTTTGGATTTCTTTTGTTGAAATGCAAGAATTGGAATATTTCAGTAGTGTTTTGTTGTGCTTTACCTTGTCACAGTTACATTCTCTTGATTTTTCAAAGTTCATTTTGAATTTTTTTCGTGAAATGCAAGAGTTGGATTATTTCAGTAGTGTTTTGTCGTGGTTTACCATGTCACGGTTACACTATCTTGATTTTTCAAAGTTCATTTTGATTTTTTTTCGTGAAATGCAAGAGTTGTAATATTTCAGTAGTGTTTTGTCGTGGTTTACGTTGTCACAGTTACATTCGCTTGATTTTTCAAAGTTCATTTTGGATTTCTTTTGTTGAAATGCAGGAGTTGGAATATTTCAGTAGTGTCTTGTTATGCTTTACCTTGTTGCAGTTGCATTCTCTTGATTTTTCAAAGTTCATTTTGGATTTCTTTTGTTGAAATGCAAGAGTTGGAATATTTCAGTATTGTTTTGTTGTGCTTTACCTTTGTCACAGTTACATTCTCTTGATTTTTCAAAGTTCATTTCGAATTTCTTTCGCGAAATGCAAGAGTTGGAATACTTCAGTAGTGTTTTGTCGTGGTTTACATTGTCAAAGTTGCATTCTCTTGATTTTTCAAAGTTCATTTTAATTACTTTCGTGAAATGGAAGAGTTGGAATATTTCAGTAGTGTTTTGTCGTGGTTTACCATGTCACAGTTACATTCTCTTGATTTTTCAAAGTTCATTTTGGATTTCTTTTGTTAAATGCAGGAGTTGGAATATTTCAGTAGTGTTTTGTTGTGCTTTACCTTGTCACAGTTACATTCTCTTGATTTTTCAAAGTTCATTTTGAATTTCTTTTGTTGAACTGCAAGAGTTGGAATATTTCTGTAGTGTTTTGTGTTTTCCATAATTTTCTTACAAGAAACTAGAGTTTACGGCCAAAAACCAATTTGATCAACTTGGAGAAAGTTCAAATAGAATCGTTGCTGATATTGATATTAGTGCGTAAATTACAAACTGACAAAAAATATCCAGAACTTTTTTTCTTATAGCCTTGACTTTGAAGACAGTTCTTCATCTTAATTGGCTTTAGAAATATCATGCAAAATAAAACTAACCAAACCGTCGTTGCTTTGTCGAATTTTGAGCAAACAAAAGGATTGTAACAACTGATTGGCTCGTTTATATGCAATTTCAAGCCAGTGAAAAGAACGAAACGTCTTTGAGTCATATTTAAAAAAAAAAGTAAATTCGAATTTTCTCAATGATTCAATCCAACGTCCCCCTGCTCTGAGTGTTGAAAATGATTTCACGAAATTATTTTTTTTTTTTTCTTGCCCCAAACTATCTTTTTTTATCATGAACCCTTTAGAGATCAATTTGATCAACTTGGAGAAAGTTCAAATAGAATCGTTACTGATATTAATATTAGTGCGTAAACTACAATCTGACAAAAATTTACAGAACTTTTTTTCTTATAGTCTTGATTTTGAAGACATTTCTTCTTTTGTAGGTGTGGGTTGTCTAAAACCTACAGTTTGGGATGCTATTTGAGCTTTTCAGAGCTAGGTTTCTTAGTTTCTCATAGGTGTGTGTTGTCTGAAACCTACAATTTGAGGTGGGTAGTTTGCTATTTCTGACTTTTCAGAGCTAGGTTTCTTAGTCTCTCATAGGTGTGTGTTGTCTAAAACCTACAATTTGGGGTGGGTAGTTTGCTATTTCTGGCTTTTATGCGCTAGGTTTCATAGCCTTTTGTATGTGTGTGTTGTCTGAAACCTATAGTTTGGGATGCTATTTGGGCTTTTCAGAGCTAGTTTTCTTAGTCTCTCATAGGTATGTGTTATCTGAAACCTACAATTTGGGGTGTTTAATTTGCTATTTTTGACTTTTTTGAGCTAGGTTTCATAGGCTTTTGTAGGTTTGTACTGTCTGAAACCTATAGTTTTGGATACTATTTGGGCTTTTCAGAGCTAGGTTTCTTACTCTCTCATAGGTGGGTGTTGTCTGAAACCTACAATTTAAGGTGGGTAGTTTGATATTTCTGGCTTTTCAGAGCTAGATTTTTTAGCGTCACATAGGGGACTGTTGTCTGAAACCTACAATTTGAGGTGGGTTGTTGGCTATTTCTGGCTTTTATGAGCTAGGTAATAAACTATTTCTGTAAAATCTGAGATAATAAGGGTTTTTGGCCGTAAACTCTAGTTTTTTGTAAGAAAATTATGGAAAATACAATTCTCTGGTTCAAATCTGAAACTTTAGTCTATTTTTGGATCGAAAAATAAACTATTTCTATAAAATCCGAGCTAAAAAAGGATTTTTGACCATAAACTCTAGTTTTTTTTTGTAAGAAAATTATGGAAAATACAATTCGTTGGCTCATAGGTGAAAATTAAGTCCAGTTATGGATCGAAAAATAAACTATTTCTATAAAATCTGAGCTAATGAGGGTTTTTTGCAGTAAACTCATGTTTTTTGTAAGAAAATTATGGAAAATACAATTCGTTGGCTCATAGGTGAAAATTAAGTCCAGCTATGAATTGAAAAATAAACTATTTTTGTAAAATCTGAGCTAATAAGGGTTTTTGACCGTAAACTCTAGTTTTTTCTTTTTGTAAGAAAATTATGGAAAATACAATTCGGTGGCTCATAGGTGAAAATTAAGTCCAGTTATGGATTGAAAAATAAACTATTTCTGTAAAATCTGAGCTAATAAGGGTTTTTGCCCGTAAACTCTAGTTTTTTTGTGAGCAAATTATGGAAAATACAATTCTCTGGTTCAAATCTGAAACTTAATTCTATTTTTGGATCGAAAAATAAACTATTTCTGTAAAATCTGAGCTAATAAGGGTTTTTGACCGTAAACTCTAGTTTTTCGTAAGAAAATTATGGAAAATACAATTGTCTGGTTCAAATCTGAAACTAGTCTATTTTTGGATCGAAAAATAAAACTATTTCTATAAAATCTGAGCTAAAAAGGGTTTTTGACCGTAAACTCTAGTTTTTTGTAAGTATATTATGAAATATACAAATCTCCGGATCAAATCTGAAACTTAAGTCTATTTTTGGATCGAAAAATAAAACTATTTCCGTAAAATCTGAGCTAATAGGGGTTTTTGACCGTAAACTCAGTTTTTTGTAAGAAAATTATGGAAAATACAATTCTCTGGTTCAAATCTGAAACTCAAGTTTATTTTTGGATCGAAAAATAAAACTATTTCTATAAAATCTGAGTTAAAAGGGTTTTCGACTGTAAACTCTAGTATTTTGTAAGAAAATTATGGAAAATACAATTTATTGGCTCATAGGTGAAAATTAAGTCCAGTTATGGATCGAAAAATAAAGTATTTCTGTAAAATCTGAGCTAACAAAGGGTTTTTGGCCGTAAACTCGTTTTTTTATAAGAAAATCATGGAAAATATAATTCCCTGGTTCAAATGTGAAAGTTAAGTCTATTTTTGGATCAAAAAATAAAACTATTTCCGAAAATTCTGAGCGAATAAGGATTTTTGACCGTAAACTCTAGTTTCTTGTAAGAAAATTATGGAAAATACAATTCTCTAGCTCAAATGTGAAACTTAAGTCCAGTTTTGGATATTCATATTGATGAGGACTGATGAATCTAATTCAATATTTTTTCCATAAGAACAGACTATTTTTTTAAACTTCGAAATTATTCAAATTTATTTATTTTTTATTTTTTTTGTATGTATCTTAAAATGACAAAATATGCCTACGGCTCTAACAATTCTACTCTATGATTGGTCAGATATATTATGTGGCTTTCCCATTGGTATTCTATGTCCAGTTATTGACACTACATAGTCTATTGCATGTATTAAATCAGTATTTTTTACGCAGTGGAACGATAAACACATAAGTCATATCTTAAAAAAAGTGAAGATGGAGCATTTTAATAAAGTTTGTTCACATAACAAGGTTATTGTAGCATTGAATGCCAACAAGGAGAAGTATTTAAACTATGAAACAAGTACAAGTGGTACCACTATTGGAAATGTATGCATGCATTGTCATGACAGTAAGGAATTCAATTTCTTTGGAATAGCAAAAAAATTCAACTCTTATGTTGGTGGTTATGCGAGATTGAGATTTCCAGAGATGATTGCACTCAAAGAGAATGCCAACATAAAAATAATTGTTGATTATAGAGGACAACTCCTTGCTACTGTTGCAGGTAGCGCATTACCTACTGATACATTCAATCGTCAGCTTTCTGGTATTAGCGTTCACCGGAAGGTCAATAAAAGAAAGGCATACTCTTCTACTAGTATCGTAAACCATATCTTGTCTACGTGCCGAAATTGTTACCTGCGTAAAAATAATGTGATAGAAGACAGTGAAATTGCCAGTAAAATAAAAAGGGCATTGTCAGAAAATATCACTATGGAATATGAAGATGAATCGAAGAAAAACAAAGCACCAGCAAACGTTACTGCCATTGATCAAACAGTCAATAGTCCAAATAATACCAAAGACGAAAAGCATATTGAGCCTGTTGATGAGACACCAGTAAAAATTGTGTATGACTAAATGGAATAGTGATTAATCTACTGATTATGAACTAAGAGAAGACAATAGCTACAATATCAAGAGAGAACATGATGAACTATTTTATGAAACAGATTCAAAATGTTCAAAGTTAATCATTGATATTAATAATGTATCATAATATATTTTTGTATTAATATTCTACATAGTATTATCTCATTAAAAATATTTTATGCATTTCCTTGTTATTTGTTTAGTATTTTTGGAGTAAGCTAGCATATACAACGTTTAGAATTTCTATTAAAACATCGGAGATGTAAGAAAAGAAATTTGCATACCTCTACTGTTAGACACATAGGATAACATTGACAAATTCTATCTATCAGAATGAATACAATCTTTATCAACATCCGTTGTTGGATATTTTATTATCTCACTATGAAAAAATTGTAAGTAAGTAGGTAAGTAATTAATTAGTTTAATAAGTAACACAAAATTTCTTGAATTCACCTCTTGGATACACAATACAGGAATTTAATTCAGGAAATTATAAAAAAAATTGAACAAATTCTTTATTAACATTCTTTATCGATTGAAGTCGCTTTCTAGACAGTCAATACAGCAATTTCACAAAATCTAAGTGTTAGAGTGAATAAATTTTATTTATCAACATCTTTTGTCAGATACATCGAATAAAATTGACAGAATCTAAGTGTCAGTGAATAATTTATTTTTATCAACGTCTTTTATCAGTTACAACAATTATAAATAACAAAATCTAAATATCAGAGTGAATAAATGCTTTTTCAGCATCCTTTGATGAATATTTTTAATAAAATATACAAAGTTGACATAGCTTTATATCATTTATTAAGGTTAATTTAGACAATGGTACGTGCGTGCACGTAACCTTGTCTAAATTAACCTTATAAATGAAATAAAGCTATGTCGACTTTGCATATTTTATTCAACATATTCATCAAAAGATGATGAAAAAGCATTTATTCACTCTGATATCTATAATTTGTTATTTCCAATTTTTGTAACTGATAAAAGGCGTTAATAAAAAAAAATTTATTCACTCCGACACTTCGATTCTGTCAATGTTATTCAATATTTCTGACAAAAGATGTTGATAAATAAAATTTATTCACTCTAACACTTAGAACTTGTGAAATTGCTGTACTGACTGTCTAGAAGGCGACGTCAGTCGATAAAGAACATTACAAAAGAGTTTGCTCAATTTTTTTTTTTAATTTCCTAAATTAAATTTCTGTATTCTGTATCCAAGAGGTGAAATCAATAAATTTTGTTTTGCTTTTTTAACTAATTACTTAATTTCTTACCTACTTACTTAAAATTTTTTCATAATGACATAATAACATATCCAACAACGGATGTTGATAAAGAATGTATTCATTCTGATAGCTAGAATTTGTCAATGTTACCCCATGTGTCTGACAATAGATATATGCAAATTTCTTTTCTTACATCTCCGATGTTTTAATAGACAATTCTAAACGTTTGATATGCTAGCTTACTCCAAAAATACTGAACACATAACAAGGTAATGCATAAAATATTTTTAATGAGATAATACTATGTAGAATATTAATACAAAAATATATTATGATACATTATTAATATCAATGATTAACTTTGGACATTTTGAATCTGTTTCATAAAATAGTTCACCATGTTCTCTCTTGATATTGTAGCTATTGTCTTCTCTTAGTTCATAATCAGTAGAATAATCACTATTCCATTTAGAGTCATACACAATTTTTACTGGTGTCTCATCAACAGGCTCAATATGCTTTTCGTCTTTGATATTATTTGGTTCATTGACTGTTTGATCAATGGCAGTGACGTTTGCTGGTGCTTTGTTTTTCATCGATTCATCTTTATATTCCATAGTGATATTTTCTGACAATGCCCTTTTTATTTTACTGGCAATTTCACTGTCTATTATCACATTATTTTTACACAGGTAACAGTTTCGGCATGTAGACAAGATATGGTTTACGATATTAGTAAAAGAGTAGGCCTTTCTTTTATTGACCTTCCGTTGAATGCTAATACCCGAAAGCTGACGATTGGATGTATCAGTAGGTAATGTGCTACCTAAAACAGTAGCAAGGAGTTGTCCTCTATCATCAACGATTATTTTTATGTTGGACTTCTCATTGAGTGCAATCATCTCTGAAGATCTCAATCTCACACATCCACCAACATAAGAGTTGAATTTTTTCGCTATTCCAAAGAAATTGAATTCCTTACTGTCATGACAATGCATGCATACATTTCCAATAGTGGTACCACTTGTACTTGTTTCATAGTTTAAATACTTCTCCTTGTCGGCATTCAATGCTACAATAGCCTTGTTATTTGAACACACTTTATTAAAATGCTCCATCTTCACTTTTTTTAAGATATGACTTATGTGTTTATCGTTGCACTGCGTAGAAAATACTGATTTAATACATGCAATAGACTAGGTAGTGTCAATAACCGGACATAGAATATCAATGGTAAAGCCACATCATATCTCTGACCAATCATAGAGTAGAATTGTTAGAGCCGTAGGCATATTTTGTCATTTTAAGATACATACAAAAAAAGATAAAAAATAAATAAAGTTGAATAATTTCGAAGTTTAAAAAAAATAGTCTGTTTTTATGGAAAAAATATTGAATTAGAATCATCAGTCCTCATCATTATGAGTATCCAAAACTGGACTTAAGTTTCACATTTGAAATAGAGAATTGTATTTTCCATAATTTTCTTAAAGGAAACAAGAGTTTACGGTCAAAAACCCTTATTAGCTCAGATTTTACGGATATAGTTTTATTTTTTGATCCAAAAATAGACTTAACTTTCATATTTGAACCAGGGAATTATATTTTCCATAATTTTCTTATAAAAAAAACGAGTTTACGGCCAAAAACCCTTTGTTAGCTCAGAGATTACAGAAATACTTTATTTTTCGATCCATAACTGGACTTAATTTTCACATATCAGCCAATAAATTGTATTTTCCATAATTTTCTTACAAAAAACTAGAGTTTACTGTCGAAAACCCTTTTAACTCAGATTTTATAGAAATGGTTTTATTTTTCGATCCAAAAATAGACTTCAGTTTCAGATTTGAACCAGAGAATTGTATTTTCCATAATTTTCTTAAAAAAAACTAGAGTTTACGGTCAAAAACCCTTCTTAGCTCAGATTTTACGGAAATAGTTTTATTTTTCGATCCAAAAATAGACTTAAGTTTCAGATTTGAACCAGAGATTTGTATTTTCCATAATTTTCTTACAAAAAACTAGAGTTTACGGTCAAAAACCCTTTTTAGCTCAGATTTTATAGAAATAGTTTTATTTTTCGATCCAAAAATAGACTAGTTTCAGATTTGAACCAGACAATTATATTTTCCATAATTTTCTCACAAAAAACTAGAGTTTACGGGCGAAAACACTTATTAGCTCAGATTTTACAGAAATAGTTTATTTTTCAATCCATAACTGGACTTAATTTTCACCTATGAGCCAACAAATTGTATTTTCCATAATTTTCTTACAAACAGAAAAAACTAGAGTTTACGGTCAAAAACCCTTATTAGCTCAGATTTTACAGAAAAAGTTTATTTTTCAATTCATAGCTGGACTTAATTTTCACCTATGAGCCAACGAATTGTATTTTCCATAATTTTCTTAAAAAAAACATGAGTTTACTGCAAAAAACCCTTATTAGCTCAGATTTTATAGAAACAGTTTATTTTTCAATCCATAATTGGACTTAGTTTTCACCTATGAGCCAACGAATTGTATTATCCTTAATTTTCTTACAAAAAAAAACTAGAATTTACGGTCAAAAGTGCTTTTTTAGCTCAGATTTTATAGAAAAAGTTTATTTTTCGATTCAAAAATAGACTAAAGTTTCAGATTTGAACCAGAGAATTGTATTTTTCATAATTTTCTTACAAAAAACTAGAGTTTACGGCCAAAAACCCTTATTAGCTCAGATTTTACAGAAATAGTTTGTTACCTAGCTCATAAAAGCCAGAAATAGCAAACTACCCACCTCAAATTGTAGGTTTCAGACAACACTCACCTATGAGATACTAAGAAATCTAGCTCTGAAAAGCCAGAAATATCAAACTACCCACCTCAAATTGTAGGTTTCAGACAACACCCACCTATGAGAGAGTAAGAAACCTAGCTCTGAAAAGCCCAAATAGCATCCCAAACTATAGGTTTCAGACAGTACAAATCTACAAAAGGCTATGAAACCTAGCTCAAAAAAGTCAAAAATAGCAAACTAAACACCCCAAATTGTAGGTTTCAGATAACAGACACCTATGAGAGACTAAGAAAACTAGCTCTGAAAAGCCCAAATAGCATCCCAAACTATAGGTTTCAGACAACACACACATACGAAAGGCTATGAAACCTAGCGCATAAAAGCCAGAAATAGCAAACTACCCACCCCAAATTGTAGGTTTTAGACAACACACACCTATGAGAGACTAAGAAACCTAGCTCTGAAAAGTCAGAAATAGCAAACTACCCACCTCAAATTGTAGGTTTCAGACAACACACACCTATGAGAGACTAAGAAACCTAGCTCTGAAAAGCTCAAATAGCATCCCAAACTATAGGTTTTAGACAACACACACCTACAAAAGAAGAAATTTCTTCTAAGTCAAGGCTATAAGAAAAAAAGTTATGGAAATTTTTGTAAATTTGTAGTTTACGCACTAATATCAATATCAGTAACGATTCTATTTGAACTTTCTCCAAGTTGATCAAATTGATCTCTAAAGGGTTCATGATAAAAAAAAATAGTTTAGGGCAAGAAAAAAAATAAAATAATGTCGTGAAATCATTTTCAACACTCAGAGCAGGGGGATGTTGGGATTGAATCATAGAGAAAATTCGAATTTACTTTTTTTTTTAAAAATGTGACTCAAAGACGTTTCGTTCTTTTCACTGGCTTGAAATTGCATACAAAGGAGCCAATCAGGTGTTACAATCCTTTTGTTTGCTCAAAATTTGACAAAGCAACGACGGTTTGGTTAGTTTTATTTTGCATGATGTTTCAAAACCCAATTAAGATGAAGAATCGTTTTCAAAGTCAAGCTATAAGAAAAAAAGTTCTGGATATTTTTTGTCAGTTTGTAGTTTACGCACTAATATCAATATCAGTAACGATTCTATTTGAACTTTCTCCAAGTTGATCAATTTGGTTTTTGGCCGTAAACTCTAGTTTCTTGTAAGAAAATTATGGAAAACACAAAACACTACAGAAATATTCCAACTCTTGCATTTCAAGAAAGAACTTTAAAATGAAATTTGAAAAATCAAGAGAATGTAACGGTGACAAGGTAAAGCACAACAAAACACTTGTGATATATTCCAACTCTTGCATTTCAACAAAAGAAATCCAAAATGAACTTTGAAAAATCAAGAGAATGTAACTGTGACATGGTAAACCACGACAAAACCCTACTGAAATATTCCAACTCTTGCATTTCGCGAAAGAAATTCAAAATGAACTTTGAAAAATCAAGAGAATGTAACTGTGACATGGTAAACCACGACGAAACACTACTGAAATATTCCAACTCTTGCATTTCAATAAAGAAATTCAAAATGAACTTTGAAAAATCAAGAGAATGTAACTGTGACAAAGGTAAAGCACAACAAAACACTACTGAAATATTCCAACTCTTGCATTTCAAGAAAAGAAATCCAAAATGAACTTTGAAAAATCAAGAGAATGCAACTGTGACAAGGTAAAGCAAAACAAGACACTACTGAAATATTCCAACTCCTGCATTTCAACAAAAGAAATCCAAAATGAACTTTGAAAAATCAAGAGAATGTAACTGTGACAATGTAAACCACGACAAAACACTACTGAAATATTCCAATTCTTTCATTTAATGAAAGAAATTCAAAATGAACTTTGAAAAATAAAAAAAATGTAACTCTGACATGGTAAACCAAAACAAAACACTTCTCGAATATGCCAACTCTTGCATTTCACGAAAAGAAATTCCAAATTAGTTTCGATAAATAAAGATACTGTAACTTTGACAAGGTAAAGCACAACAAAATACTACTGAAATATTCCAACTCTTGCATTTCAACAAAAGAAATCCAAAATGAGCTTTGAAAAATCAAGAGAATGCAACTGTGACAAGGTAAACCACGACAAAACACTACTGAAATATTCCAACTCTTGCATTTCCCGAAAGAAATTCAAAATTTAAATTTGAATAAAAATTAAACAGTTAATAAAATTAACTGTGACATGGTAAACCACGACAAAACACTACTGAAATATTCCAACTCTTGCATTTCACGAAAGAAATTCAAAATGAACTTTGAAAAATCAAGAGAATGCAACTGTGACAAGGTAAAGCATAACAAGACACTTCTGAAACATTCCAACTCCTGCATTTCAACAAAAGAAATCCAAAATAGACTTTGAAAAATCAAGAGAATGTAACTGTGACAAGGTAAACCACGACAAAACACTACTGAAATATTCCAACTCTTGCATTTCACAAAAGAAATCCAAAATGAACTTTGAAAAATCAAGAGAATGTAACTGTGACTAGGTAAAGCATAATAAGACACTACTGAAATATTCCAACTCCTGCATTTCAGCAAAAGAAATTCAAAATGAAGTTTGAAAAATAAAGAGAATGTAACTGTGACAAGGTAAACCACGACAAAACACTACTTAAATATTCCAACTCTTGCATTTCACGAAACAAATTCAAAATGAACTTTGAAAAATCAAGAGAATGTAACTGTGACATGGTAAACCACGACAAAACCCTACTGAAATATTCCAACTCTTGCATTTCGCGAAAGAAATTCAAAATGAACTTTGAAAAATCAAGAGAATGTAACTGTTACAAGGTGAACCACGACAAAACACTACTGAAATATTTTAATTCTTGCATTTCGCGAAGTAAATTCAAAATGAACTTTGAAAAATCAAGAGAATGTAATTCTGCAAAGGTAAAGCACAACAAAACACCACTGAAATATTCCAACTCTTGCATTTCAACAAAAGAAATCCAAAATGAACTTTGAAAAATCAAGAGAATGCAACTGCGACAAGGTAAAGCATAACAAGACACTACTGAAATATTCCAACTCCTGCATTTCAACAAAAGAAATCCAAAATGAACTTTGAAAAATAAAGAGAATGTAACTGTGACAGGGTAAACCACGACAAAACACTACTTAAATATTCCAACTCTTGCATTTCACAAGAAAAATTCAAAATGAAATTTTAAAAATCAAGAGAGTGTAACTGTGACATAGTAAACCACGACAAAACACTACTGAAGTATTCCAACTCTTGCATTTCACGAAAGAAATTCAAAATAAACTTTGAAAAATCAAGAGAATGTAACTGTGACAAGGTAAAGCACAACAAAATACTACTGAAATATTCCAACTCTTGCATTTCAACAAAAGAAATCCAAAATGAGCTTTGAAAAATCAAGAGAATGCAACTGTGACAAGGTAAACCACGACAAAACACTACTGAAATATTCCAACTCTTGCATTTCCCGAAAGAAATTCAAAATTTAAATTTGAATAAAAATTAAACAGTTAATAAAATTAACTGTGACATGGTAAACCACGACAAAACACTACTGAAATATTCCAACTCTTGCATTTCACGAAAGAAATCCAAAATGAACTTTGAAAAATCAAGAGAATGCAACTGTGACAAGGTAAAGCATAACAAGACACTTCTGAAATATTCCAACTCCTGCATTTCAACAAAGGAAATCCAAAATAGACTTTGAAAAATTAGGAGAATGTAGCTGTGACAAGGTAAACCACAACAAGACACTACTTAAATATTCCAACTCTTGCGTTTCATGAAAGAAATTCAAAATGAAATTTGAAAAATCAAGAGAATCTAACTGTGACAAGGTAAATCACAACAAAACACTACCGAAATATTCCAACTCTTGCATTTCAAGGAAAGAAATTCAAAATTAACTTTGAAAAATTAAGAGAATGTAACTGTGACATGGTAAACCACGACAAAACACTACTGAAATATTCCAACTCTTGCATTTCACGAAAGAAATACAAAATGAACTTTGAAAGAACAAGAGAATGTAACTGTGACAAGGTAAAGCACTACAAAACACTACTGACATATTCCAACTCTTGCATTTCAACAAAAGAAATTCAAAATAGACTTTGAAAAATAAAGAGAATGTAACTGTGAAAAGGTAAACCACAACAAAACACTACTGAAATATTACAAATCTTTAATTTCAACGAAAGAAATACAAAATGAACTTTGAAAAATCAAGAGAATGTAACTGTGACAAGGTAAACCACGACAGAACACTACTGAATTTAAATTTGTTTCATCTCATTCGAAGACATGTAAAAAAAAAGTTGAAAAAAATATATCATGTTAAAAAAAAAATCAAAAAAATGGGGAGGAGGGGGGGGCCATAAAGTTGGAGGGAGGAGGTGCCCAACGAGTTTGGGGGGTAAGGGACCTTTGGGGAGTTAATGTCTCTGCTGGTTAGTGTCGTTGGTGCTTATGATCCTTGATGGTTCGTACTCACATACACCCTACTACTTGATTTGCAAGGATTTCTAAGGTTTGTTCTGAATTTCATTATTGAACTTCTTTTCTTACCATCTACATCCCTCTTAGTATCAACTTTTTAGTATACTAAAACTTTAGACCCTATTTTAAATTGTCAACACTGTTCTAACATCACTTGTGTATTATACAGTACACAATCAACCCATCTCTCCCAAAAAATATTTTATTCAGATATTTCATGTTAAAAAATTATCCAATCACTAATTAGAATAAATCACACTCCTATTATTCAAAACATTAATATTCCACTCACTCTCTTTGAAAACCCAAACCAGACTATACCCACCAAACCAGAATATACCAACCAAACCAGAATATACCTACCTAACCAGACTATACCCACCAAACCAGACTATACCCACCAAACCAGACTATACCCACCAGAAACCTGTCTGGTTGACCTTGGTAAGTCAATGACCCAAATAGCACAGCAAATAACATGGTCCTATGGCAGTACGCAAATAACATAGGAATTCCTATGGCACCAAGCAAAGTATAACATTGATTACTACTACCAAGCCGCCTAAGGCCAACACAGCTACGCACGCTCCTCCTCCACCCCAATCTATTCAAAGCCTCCCTTTTTACACCCGCCCACGAAGTTCCCATTTCCTTTAAATCTTTCTTTATAACGTCCTCCCACCCCAGACGGGGACGACCTGATTTCCGTTTAGCCCTAGATGGTTGGCCGAAAAGAACAATCTTCGGCAATCTGTCATCCTCCATCCGCACAACATGCCCAAACCACCTCAACCTTTCTTTCATTATAGACCTAGAAAAGGGTATTGAACCACATTTTTCGTACAGCCTATTGTTTAAAATATGGTCAGTCAGCCGGTTACCAGAACAATCCTTAAGCTATTTCTCTGGAAAAAATCTAGCAAATCTTAATCCGCTTTCGGAGCGCCCATGTTTCAGAGTCATATTTGACCACTGTCATAACTATAGCTTCTAATATTCTAATCTTGGTTTGCAGACTTATCTGCCTATTCTTCCAAAACTTTTTTTAACTGGGAAAAAACACCCTGAGCCTTGGCTATTCTACTTTTAACATCTTCACTGCTCCCACCATCTTTACTAATAATACTACCAAGGTAAGTGAAGGTGCCCACCTGATCAATCTTTTCACTACCAAACGTCACCTATTCATCTTCGCTTGTTCCTAGCCATAGCGACTTAGTCTTCCTAAAATTAATTTTCAAACCAATACTAGCACCCTGAACTCGCAAAACCTCTAAAACTTCATTCATTTTGCTCACACTTTCATCTAGGATGCTTAAATCATCAGCATAATCCAAGTCCAGGAGACTTTTTCCGCCCCATTTTCCCAGGTCCCAGGAGGGGACAGTCCCTAAAGGGACTGTCCCCTCCTCAATGCCTCGCTCTTTACGCTAAAGTTTTTTGTTGTTTTAAAAAATAAAGTTGTGAGACAGAGTCAAACTTTAGCGTAAAGAGCGAGGCGTTGAGGAGGGGACAATCCCTTTAATGTACGGAATAATTTCTGTTCGTTTTAAGTTTTAATGTCGCTCCTTACTTTCAGTTTAAAAAACTTGTTTTTTTATGTAATTTTTGAACGTTTTTGAATAAATGCAGGTTTTGATCTTGGCTCACCGTATATGAATAATTAAAACAAAATTTTCATATTAATTTACTTTATTTGGTTAAATGGCTTTCTCGAAACTTGTTTAATTTTATATACGAACGTTTTTATTAGTAATAAATATACGTAACTTACGAATTAACTTACGTAACGAATTTCTATATTCATATATTTTTAATACGTATATTAGGGGGTTCGCCCCCTAGTCAATACCTTGCTCTTTAAGCGAAAATTCGAATTTTGTTCCAATTCTTTAAAAATGACCGCTTAATCACAAAGGCAGTTAATTAGAATAAATAGCTCTTATGAAAGTACTAAAAAATCTTTGGCTTAATGAGCGAGGTATTGACTACGGGGTGAACCCTATCATATATGTAATATTTTCTGTTCGTTTAAAGTTTCGATGTTGCTGCTGTTGCAGTTGGAATACTTGTTTTTTTATATTTAATTTCTGATCGTTTTTTAAATAATGCTGAGAAGTCTGGCGCCCCCTTCATAGCAATGTCCCTTCCCCCATGAAAACTTCCTTCATGGAAAGATCCTCCCACATAACCCCCGACACCCCCCCCCCTAAACCAGGAAAAATCTCCCCTGAAAACGTCTGTATACTTCCAAATAACCAATACTACATGTTGACATTGGGTAAAGTTCATAACTTTCAGCCCTCCCCCCGGGAACTTCGGGGATTAAGTCATCCTAAAAGACATACTTATTATATTTTCGAACATGCTGAACAAAATGGCTATCTCAAAATTTTGATCAGGTGACTTTGGGAAAAAAATGAGCGTGGGAGGGGGCCTAGTTGCCCTCCATTTTTTTAATCACTTAAAAAGGGCACTAGAACTTATAATTTCCATTCCAATGAGCCCTCCCACGATATTCTAGGACAACTGGGTCAATGCGATCACCCCTGGGGGAAAAAAAAACAAACAAACAAATAAACACGCATCCGTGATCTTTCTTCTGTCAAAAAATGCAAAATTCCACATTTTTGTAGATGTGAGCTTGAAACCTCTACAGTAGGGTTCTCTGATACGCGGAATATGATGGTGTGATTTTCATTAAGGTTCTAAAACTTTTAGGGGGTCTTTCCTCCTTTTTTCGAAAATCAGCCAAATTTTCTCAGGCGCCTAACTTTTTATGGATAGGCTTAAACTTGATGAAATTTATATATTTGAAATCACCATTAAAATCTGATTCTTTTGATGTATCTATTTGTATCAAAATACCGTTTTCTAGAGTTTTGGTTACCATTGAGCCGGGTCGCTCCTTACTTATAGTTCGTTACCACGAACTGTTTGATTCTTCCTTAAACAGAAATGCAGTAAAATGAACTGTTGTTATAAAGGGTATACTGGTTACGGGTATATAAGGGTATAAAGATATACGTAAGGGTAGAAAGGATAGGCCTATACTGGCGTGAGTATGCTATTCGTCATTAAACATAAATGAAGTAAAATGAACCGTTTTTAAAAAAACGAAAAAAAACAACAACTGAACCGTCAAAATGAACCATTCATCCAATATAAATAACGACTAGAGAGTAGTAGAGAGTAGATATAAATAACGACTAGAGAGTATCCACGGGGGGGATTGAACACCCCCGCCCCCCCCCCCCCCCGAAATGTTCGGCTGACTCGTAAAAACGTAACAAAAAGGGACATAAATAAATTTTGTATGCGTTTTTTGAGGTTTTTTTGTGTAACCCCCCTCCCCAAAAAAAAAAGAGTAAAACCCCCTCCGAAAAAAAATCCTGGGTACGGCCTTGTTACACCCAGCTGACCTCCCTTCATTAGGAAGAACATAGATATACTAAGTAAACAGGAAGGATCATTCCGTCTGCTGCATGGAAATAAGGTAATAGGAATTCCGTCCCAGCTGCCAGAGGGCAAACGAGGGAAGAGGATCCGTCGGTTAATTAAATTCCCAAATAATATCTATGGATTTCCTATAAGACACAGATGTCCCTAGAGGAACTACTTACACATATTAATATTATCTCCAAAAGAAATGCATTTTCAGAGAGGCCATATGTTGTACGCGTATGGCCAGCTTTAGTCTACAGAAAGAAAATGTTGGCTTAAATAACTATTAGCGAACACCTATATTCAAGTCTGTTCCTTTTTTCGATAGTTATTAATTATTTTCAATCGTAGGCATTCATGTTTATAAATAAATACTAAAAACATACACTAATAAGCGTCCTTCTTAAGGCATCGATACAATCCGTCTTCTCCCTCTCCCCAAAGGTCTGACTCAGGTACAGCAATCCTTATAGTTGATTTAATTCCCCCCCCCCCCGTCCAAAAAAATAAGAAAAAAAACACTTATATTTCTCAGAAACAACTAATGCCTCATCTTCTAAAAAAAAAAATACCCTGGAGATAGCCTTGTCCAGTCAACCAAAGAAGATCTTATAACTATGATACAGATATATTCACACAATAGCCTAACACTGAATATGGTAAGTCAGCTTTATCCAATTCCCACATAAAATAGCCATGCATAACAATAATTAGGAATAATAATTAAAAAATTGAGCATCTGCATACTAGCTTTGAAAAAAAACGCTAGAGGGAGCAAATTATACTATAAGATGACCTTAGTTATTATGGCCATCTTCAAATTAAGCGCAATAATTTAATCTAAATGTAAAGAATTTTCCCATGCATTCATAACCAAAAACTAAAAAAGAAATTTATATTTACAGCTAAACCACACTCATTTTTAAATCACACTTTTCCAAAACATTAATTCCAACCTAGTTTGGGGTGGGTGGTTATTTCCCTAGCCCCACTCAGTCCAGGTAAGCAGGATTGCTTGTCCATTATGTATTATATGCTTCATCTAAAATCTTATAACGTCTCCTGATATACTAAATAGTTTATAAATCTTGGCAATTACGAGCCACTGAAGAGATATTATACTGTAGACAGGGTTGTCTTCAGGGAAGGGATGTCCAGTCCCCCCCCCCGAAATTTTGTCAAACCTTTACAAAGGTAAACAAAATGCATGTACACGAATTTATGTTGCGTCTTCTAAAGTTTGTTTTTCTGACCCCCCCTCCCCCTGAAAGAAAATCCTGAATACATTCTACGCTGTAGAATATATAGAAAAAAATAGTATATTAAAAGAGTAAATTGTAATAGCAAAGTACAGTCATTCTTTAAATGTCTCGTCAGGAGCCGGAGGTTATTACATATATAACTGAAAACGTTCATCTGAGCCCCTTCCACTACTACTACTACTACTAACAACTGACCGCAACACCAAGCCACCTGAGGCCAACATAGCTACACACGCTCCTCCTCCATCCAAACAAAAAAAAAACATTTCCTCCGCCTAAAAAACTAAATTATATTCTTTCGGTGGCATATCTTAGAATTTTTAGCGCTTCCTGATAATCCCACAAATAATTGAAAACAAATCCCTCATCTCTCCTATTCCCACTCTAGGTAGAAATTTAAATTACCACAATACATATCACTATCAAGGCCGTACCCAGATACTAGGAATTTTGTTATTCAAGAAAATTTATATAAGAAATTCAAGAAAATTTAATTAAAAGAGAATTTCTCGCTAAAAAAAATATCAATTTGCATTCCCACAATACATATCACTATCAAGGTCGTACCAAGGATTTTTTTCGGAGGGGTTTTTTAGTAAAACCCCCTCCTAATTTTTTTTGGATGGGGGGGGGGGGTACACAAAAAACCTCCAAAACAACATACAAAATTTGTTTATGTCAATTTTTTTTATGTTTTTACGAGTCAGACAAACATTTCGGGGAGGGGGGGATGAGGGGTTCAAACCCCCCTAACCCCCCCCCCCCTGGATACGGCCTTGATCACTATATCACAGTTTAATATATCACAAGTGATAAAGTACATTCATGCAAATTATGTTTAGTTTTCCCTTCTGATTTTGTGGTCCTACAAAATTGCTCTTGCACTATCTCAGATGTTTTCAATTTTTAAACTGGCCTTAACGACTTTCAGTCCTATTTCGACCACATCAATAAATTATCTTATTATATGTGGACATTCATCGCTGAATCTTTATGCCTATAATATAAATAAAAACCACTTGTATTTTTGGGAACAGGAAGTTTTATATTTTTGGCTTGGGGGAGTTCCTTGCCAAAATATCTGCTTTGCTACGCATCTCTTATTTCTTATTTCGAATTTTCTTTCTCTGTTTCGGATCTCGGAGATGGTTGTTGTTCTGTATTTTCGTTTCATCTTCGTTTTTGATTCCTGCATCTAATATAGATTATTATCGCGAAATGTCCGTATATGGTCAAGATTTCTGTTCTTTTTCGGGGTGCCTATATACAACAGGGAGAAAATACCCCCCCCCCCAGATTTAGGAAAATACCTTTTATGGTGTTTCCATTGAAAAAAAAAACACGTAAAAACTGTTGCCTCAGGTTTTGAAAATTGTATTTTTTGCTTCTTCATTAAAAAAAAATCCTAGTCCTCCCCCTCCCGTATATTTTCTTGAATTGACAATCTTGGTTCGATATGCAGATTAAATGTATCTTATTATACTCTAGTCCAACGGTTTTTTTATTATGGCGACAATTTTGGAAACATTTGGTAACAGATTAAATTTTATCCATCTACCGAATTTCCTTTTTGAAATGTATTTTCAATTTATTTTAGAAAAAAAAAACCATCGAAAAAAACATCGTTAAAATTTTGGGGGGAGGGGGCTACAAAAAAAACTTTAAAAAAGCACTAAAAATTTGTTTATATTCTTTTTTGTTACGTTTTTACGAGTCGGACAAATATTTCAGGGGGGAAGGAATTCAAACTCCCTAACCAAACCCTGGAAACGGCCTTGTAAGGGATAAAAGCTCCTTTGCGTCATTTAAGAAAAGAGTAAAGAACGATTAATTAAATTTAAAAAAGAATTGTTAAGCTAAATTGCGATAAATAAATAGTTTAAGAACAATCTAAATACAATAGATCTAAGTTCTAAATGCAAAAATTATACGAAATTCTGAATTATAATGAATTAATTACTTTTTATATTTTTTATGGAGCAGTTTCCCCAGGGGCTAGAAGCAGGAAGGTATTTGGTCGGCTTTTCGAAATTGAGAGGTAAGGTTACGTCTGAGAGTAGGAGCAGTGACCACTCGGCGCGTTATTTATAAAATATAGATATTGAGGCTCTCGGCGTTCAAGAATGAACTGAGTATTTTGATTTATTTTTTATTACTTAAATTTGATTATTAAATTTCATTGCTAGATTTAAAATTCAATTATTAATTCATTTGTTTACTTTAATATTAACTAATCATTTAATTATTAAATTTAACTAAGTCTAATTTAACTTAATTCAATTAAATTTTATTAAATGTTTTTATTATTAATAAGCCCATCTTGATCAAACAACACAAGTATGTTGTCCTTTTTCTGCAGCTTACAGCTGCAGACTTGTAACAAAATGGCACGTTTCATAGATAACATAAATCATAAGTCCATCAAAGAACCATCTCATGGTCACCCTGCTACTTTCTAGTCATCAACTTAAGAAGCCTCGCCCATTGAAATTACCAAAAATTCATTCTAATAGCCAGGACAGAAATTGCAAGAAATTATTAAGACTTCTGGACACTGGATAAAATAGAAACATTTTTTGGAGCTAATTAGAGGTTTACTATTACATTTTGCGGTTGTCCTCTGATTAGTGACAAAACATTGCTGCTTAAGAAGAGCAGCTATTAAATTTTTTACCACAAATATTAGGGAAATGCTACAAAAACGTAGCAAAGAAGCAGAGCCAAGCAAAGAAGCAGAACCTAGTTATTGAATTGATCATGCTATTTAATCTGAGGGGTTACCCGCTTTTAAAAATTATGTACACCATTTGACGCATGGCACACGTGGAAGAAGTGTAAAACCCGTGGCAAGGGTAGGCGCGGCCGTGTGAAATTGTGCCTACACATGGTCAAATAAATTGCGCTCTGAGACGTAAATAATGTGGCGGAGTGCGGACGATCCTTCGATTTAGTCCTTGTTTGATTTAAGAATCTCGCTGATTGGTGCGTCCTTCGGTAATAAAAATATATTTATTTTTATTAAAGAGCAAATGATGCTCTAGCTTTAGAATGTTCTAGGACCAGAAGTCCCACTCGTGTTTGTAGTAATTTCTATTCGATTCAAGTTTAACTGGATTATTTATTTTAATTGCAACTAGTTTTAGGAGTATATCTCCTAAACTAGGAGTATGCTACTAGTTCAGGAGATCATCTATAGCAGTATCTGTCCTCTCGATGTTTTAATGTTATAAATTGCTTGAATTTCTGTTCATTTCAGTGTGAATTATTCCAGGACTTTATTTCTTCTCTTCTTCGGTTTCAATACAGCTGTTCACTTTTTTTAAAAACCTTCTTTTAAATTAACCATTCTTTCTATTTCCAGAATGTACGAAGGATGGCCATTACAAAGAGGGTTATTTAAAGCTGAAATTCATTTTCAGTAATTGTTCTCAATTAAAAAAAAAATTATACCCTACCCCCCCCCCCCCGATTTGGAAAATACCTCTTGTGGTCATAAAAGATTTTTAAAAATTCTCCCCCCCCCCCCCCCGTATATTTTCGTGAATTGGCGACCCTGCACACAACATACAATTATTTTCACATAACTAGCATCGGTACTTACGCGTTATATGGACGACACCAAAGACGTGAAGTTAGTTTAATCATAATGAAACATACCAAAATATGACGGAAATATAACACTTTAGTAACAAAATCATGGAAACTGCAACAAACCCGTTATCTTGCACAGGCTATACTGCTTATCTACCAGTAGAGACAAAAAACCGGTTTCATTACAGATCAAGAACAAAATGTGGTCGCTATAACACGTAAGTACCCTATAATCTAATGTTTTGCTTGTTCCAACGTTGATTTTCATGTAAAATTAACTCAGTGGCGTCAATTCATTAAAATTGAGGGGAAGGCAAAATATGTTTTTCAAAATCTAGGGGGGGGAGGAATTTTTTCCTTTTTTCAATCAAAATAACAAACAAAAATCATATTAAAATGAAAATTCACCCCCCCCCCCAAGGTAAAAAACGGGTGGCAAGGGGTAAGGGGCGGAACGGGGTAAGCGATTTTTAGAGGACAAGAAAGGTGTTGCGCCAAGCGGCAGTAGCTACAACTACTCCAGCTCGGTACAGCTGAACTGCAGCATCCATTTTTGTTTAGTTTCCTTTCGTTTGATGAGAGAACCAGTTGCCGTATAGTTATTTGCTGTTCGATTTAAACTTTTATTGATTTTGTAATCAAGGTAAGGTTAACACGCTTCTTTGCATTACATCTGCAGCTAGTCATATTTGTAATACGCTCAATGGGCTTTGTTTTAGTCACCTTATTGTTTCTTTACTTGAAGCTTTTGCGTGGCCATAACCTCCAAATAATAAGGCGTGTTCTTGGGGTGGAACGGGTGGGGCGGAATTGGGAAGTACTCCATTCCGCCCCACACTATTTTAATCTGACCAGTCGTTAAAACTGGGTCAGTAACTTTCCTTAATTTATTTTCAGATGGTCCGTGTGTATAAGAGAAAGACAGAGACAATCCTGGTCTACTGAGGCGATGAACAATGGTGTTGTAGCGGTCATTTCTGGACGATGTGGTTGCCTGAATGCTTCTAGTGAGTTTGAGGTTCCCCAAACTACTCTTGAAAGATACGTTAACAAAAAAAGGAAAATCCTGAGTATCTGATTGATAAAACTGCTTGGAAATTTCAAACCGTTTTTACCCAAGAACAGGAGCTTGAGCTTGTGACGACTTGGTTAAAAACGTCGCGTCGCAAAACTATGGAGTCGCGGTTATTTGGCCTGACGATGAGGGACTTACGTACCTTAGCTTACCAATTAGCTCAAAGAAATGGCATAGCTCATAGATTTCAAAATGAAATAGCTGGTCAAGACTGGGTCAACATCTGGGTCAGCCAGAGTCAACATCTGGTGCAAGAGCCATGAGATTTAATAGAGTGGCTGTGGATAGTTTTTTTCGCTACTCACTCAATTGGTGGATAAGCACAAACTTACAGCGTCGCAGATATTTAATCGTGATGAAACTGGTGTTTCAGTGAAACCTAAGAACCATTCAAAAATCATTGCTTGTAAGGGTAAACGACAAGTTGGTGCAATAACTTCTGCAAAAAGGGGGGAGACCGTAACCTGCCTTATTTGCATGTCTCCAAGTGGATCATACATGCCCCCGATGTTAGTTTTTCCGAGGAAGAAAATGCAGAAGGAGTTTGAGCTGGGACTACCTCCAGGGAGTTGGGCTGAGGTTCACAGCACTGGATGGATGACAGCTGAGCTATTCTTAGCATGGTGTAAAAAATTTGTAGTATTTTCTAAGGCATCAAAGGACTTTCCGGTTCTCCTCATATTAGACGGACATTCCACCCAAACCAAGAACCTAGAGGTCATAGATTACGCAAGAGATAATGGCGTTTCGTTGCTTTGTTTACCCTCGCACTGTTCTCACAAGTTACAACCGCTTGATGTGTCTTTCATAAAGCCTCTGAGCCTTCACTACGCTGAGGAGCTTCGAAAGTGGCTCCATTGCAACCCAGGGAAATTCGTGACGCTGTTTCAAATTTCAACGCTCTTCGGATCAGCGTTTATCGAAAGCGCCTCTATGAATACTGCAATTAAGGGGTTTAAAGCAACAGGAATTCGGCCACCTAACTCAGCCAGATTTCCTACCAGCTGACACTACTGACATCAAACAAGCTGAACCTTCAACCCAAAAAGTGATTGAGGAACCTCCAACGACGGAGAAAGAACAAGTGGGAAAATCTTCGTCTGGCTCATCTGTTGATAAAGAAAATCCCCGGACTTTTAGTGAAAGGGGTGAAGATAATACAGTTTTTAGCCCTACCGTTGGTGTTAATGGTACCCCAGCTAAAACGGTTCAATCTAATATCGATGACAAGGCTACTCCTGGATGCTGACTTGGATGACAACTGACATAAATGACTCTCTAACTGTATTTATTGTTTCACCTGAAAATTTAATTCAAATTCCAAAAGTCAGAAGAAGTGCAAAAAGGATGAATCGAAGGAGGAGAAGACTGCAGTTATAACTGATTCACCATACAAAAATGAGTTAGAGGATGCTATAAAAGAAAAACAAGAAAAAGAGATTGCCAAGACAGAAAGAGCACTGAAGATAATTTTTAAGAAAGAAAACAAAACGGAAAGTTTAAAAACAAAGGGAAAGTGCCTGAATAAGGAAAAAGTGCCAAGAAAAAAAACAAGAAGATAAAGAAACAACCTGAAACTTACGGCAGTGATTCTGACGAGTTTTCCGACTGTGAAAGTTTACATTGTTGTGAGTTTTACTCAAGGTCAACTGAGGGTTGGGTTGCCTTTTCCATATGTAAAAAATGGGCTTACAATTCCTGTGCAGGAATTGATAGCGAGGACGATGAAGGACGAAACAGGACGATCCTTGTATGTGAATTTTGTAATTCAGAATGAGATTAATTTCATGAAAGAATATGTTTAAACTAGTTTTGTTGGCTTAAGCAAAATAGAAAAAAGCCAAATTATAGTTTTATTTTTATTAATCAGATTAATTAATTGATTTAATTAATCATAATCAGATTAATTCGATGAAAGAATATGTTTAAAATAGAGTTGTTACCTTAATCAAAATAAATAAAAAGCCAAATAACAGTTTTACTTAGTTAGATATACTGTTTTAACTACCAGCCTGTTCTCCCCCGGATACGGAGCAGAACGGAGTATTTGACACTTTTTTATATTTTAATTAAATAAATAATAATTGTGTTCACTTCTTACAATATGAGTTTGAAACTTGTTTACAGCAATACAAGGTACTTTTATGAAATTTTGTAGCCTTTTATATTGACTCCTTCTAATTAATAAAAATCATTTTAAAGATAGTACCCCGTTCCACCCCGTGTTCCCTATATACTAAAATCAAGGAGAGGAGGTAAAAAAAATTTATGCTCTTCCCCAATCATAGAAAACTGGGGATATTTTAATAAATAAGAAATTAATCTTTAATCTCCCTTCATCTCCAGGAATATGTTTGAACTAAGTCTGTAATACGTACTGTAATTTCAAATGCCTGTAATTCTTAACATTAAAGTTGAATTTGTTTAGTTATAAGGTTTGTGGTGTTGATTAGGATGTGCGGTTTGCATTACTTGTTTTATAATTTATTTAGTCCTGAATTATTTTTACTGTATTTGTGCCAGCCTTTTCGATAAGTTTTCTTTTATTTCTCAGGGTGGTTGTTAACACTGATGTTTTTTTTGTTTTTTTTTTAACACGAATATATCCTATCTATATGGGCTGCGGGGTGAAAGCTCCTCTCCTATTCCACAAAATAAAAATTGTGTAACATAAAAGGTTGTGTTCATCTACATACCGGTAAAAAGGTGGAGAAGTTGGGGGGGGGGGCATTATGAGTGCTGTCTTTTAGGAAAATAATACCAAAATCTTTAGGTGAAATAATTGAAAAAATACATATATTAACTATAGATTAATCTAAAATCTCCCTTCATTGCCAGGTATATTCTTGGACTAAGTCTGTAATATGGGATTTGCGGGGTGAAAACTCCCTCTAATTGGAGAAAGAAATTTTCTATGACGATAAATAAAAGTTCAAATAGGGATAAAATCATTTTAATAGACAGTGATGATGATAACAGTGATAGAAATTCACAAAAATACCAGATATTTCGGTCACATATGCAGTGACCGTCATCAGTACTAAAACTGTTTTCATCACTGTCTATTAAAAGGATTTTATCCCTATTTGAACTTTTATTTATCGTCATGGAAAGGAAGTATGGTCTCCGAAATTATCTACGTCAAATTTTCTATGTAACATAAAAGATTACATTCATATGTATACCGGCACAAAAGGGGGGGGGGAATTGGGGGAGGGTACCATGAGCGCTAGCAGTAAAATGGCTTACAAGAATCTTGTAGCGAAACAATAAAATGAAACATAAAAAATAAAGACATCATTTGAAACGGGGATGCTGGGAATTTTGTAATTCAAGAAAATTTAACTAAAAGAGAATTTTTCGCTAAAAAAATATCATTTTGACGTCTTAATACAAAGCGAATCAAAAGACAGGCTGCATCCGTATTTAATTTATATGTGCC
This sequence comes from Artemia sp. Qi Xiang Cuo, assembly GCF_049724085.1. Taxonomy (NCBI): domain Eukaryota; kingdom Metazoa; phylum Arthropoda; class Branchiopoda; order Anostraca; family Artemiidae; genus Artemia; species Artemia sp. Qi Xiang Cuo. The sequence continues at coordinate 47,703,102 of NC_142813.1, read as the reverse complement.
AAGACCATTCTGGTGTGGCAATTTGAAATGGTTGGAATTTTGATTAAAAAAAAACAAAAAAAAACAGTTTACTAATTAGCAATCAGGAGCCAAAGAAAAGAAGGAAATCGAGCAAAACATGACATAACTTAAAGACTGATTCTTCACTATATGGTAGTTCTTACTTAAAACTAAAAATCCTTATCTTAACGTACTAAGGACATCAAACAGTGGCGTTAATAAACCCCCCCCCATTTTTTAAAACACCTCTTCATTGGATAAAGTTCCATTGTGGTATTTGAATTGGAAAAATTACCCCCCCCCCCACTTAGATTTTCAAAATTAGATTCCCCATAGACTTTGAAAATTAAACTTCCCCCTGGTTTCTGAAAATTACATTTTTGATCTCTCCTCCCCCCCCTAATGTAGGGGGGATCTAATGTAGGGGGTAAGAATGCGATGCCGCGTTCTTACCCCCTCCCTCTTCTTACATTCTCCCTGTACTTTACGCTCAAGTTTCAACATATTAAAGATATTTATTATAGACACTAAGGTATAAATCTAGCTTCAACGCTAAGACCGGATGTTTAGGGATGCGACCCCCCCCTCATATATAGGACTATTTAATCCTGCTTCGAGTATTAATGACCCTCACAAAATTTTGACAAAACTGAAATCGCCTCTTTGGTAACTAAGTGAGGCTTCATTGGATCGCTGGAGCTCGTAATTTTGATTCCCAAAGAGAGATACAGTAAGGTCAGCCCATGTAATTTGCCACGTGGCAGAAATCGTCTGGAATAGCCTCCCGGGCAGCATTAAGGGCTCTAAACCGGTTCCTTGATTTGAATCACAGGTCAAAAAGTTTTCCCTTAGTTGAGATCCAGGGTAAGAACGGGTCCCTTGTAAAGTTCGTGTTGTTTTTTTTTTCTTTTCGTGATCTTAGCTTTTGTGTTATTGATATGATTTGATTAATTAATTGAGTCACTGCGCAAACGTCCCTTGACATAGGAAAATTTATAAAAATAAAGGAACCTACCTAGATATCTAATTAGTTGAACATGAAAACACTTTTTCATCCTTAAAAATTCCAACATCAACAACCCATTGATACACAACTTCAAGTACATCTTAAAATGATCAAGTATACCTTAATCTGTTAGTTGGCGTACGTTTTTAGCGGAATTTTTGCTGATTTTCCGCCATGTCAAATTTGGCGCGCGCTAATTCCAAAAACCACTAACTGACATAAAAAACCGCATAACTGCATATGGAATTTCTTTCAATAAAGAATAATTTTCTTTTTTCTATATTTCAATATAAATGCGGTTGCGCAAATTTCCACTTAACCAATTCAAAGCATCAGCTTGTATTTTCACTGTCTAGGTACTTGGTTCATTTTTAAACCCAGGAAACCCAGGAAAACCCAGGAAAAAGAGGAGTTTAACAAATTTAAAACCTTTTCAAGATAAAAAAAAGAGAAGATATGATCTACTGAAAAAAAGGTTAAAGCCCTTAATAATAAAAAAACAGTTTCAAAGTAATGTAAAATACACTTACACTAATTATACCTGGTAGATCAACTAGTACCATCCTCTGAAGACCTGGACCCTTGACAGTCAATGAAATGACTTCAAAACTAACCGTTCTTCCATCCCGAACGCTGTTCTTCATTCGAATTTCAATTTCACGCCTCAATTCGGCTAGGTCTTCTTCTTTAGTCAGGTCGAACTCAATTGCACTGTCCTTGAATTGTGCTATATGATACGGTCCTTCACTTAGGGTAACTTTTACTGGGGCACGTGTCATCATTTCACCAGCACCTCTTAAAACAAACATTATAGAATTTAGCCCACTTTTCGTATATTTTCTTGTTTAAATAAATTAACTAAATATTTTAGTTAGTTCAATTTGAATTTTGTGATTTTTCTATTTTACGTAATATTTCTCACAATGTTCGCCTATTTGTCCTGTTTTATGACCTCCCCCTACTCAGGATCTCAACCTGATTGAAGATGAAAAACTAGAATGCCTAATTGTAATGGGAAGTAAAAAATTTGCTTTCGTAGTGTTTTCTCTTGAATTTTCTGGAAAAAATACGAAATCAATTTTTTTCCTCTTCCGGTATAGAGCACAGAAAAAATTTATCTAGCAGCTGGGTCCCCAATTGTGCCTTGGGGACTTCATGATACAATTCAACGTGCATAGGGGAATGAGTCCTGAATTCTTCCCAAGTGAACATCTACCAGAAGAAGTTGGCAGATATTAATCAGAATTAGCTGGAAGCAAGACCTAGTGCTCTGATTATATGTTTTGTGGTTTTTGTGGGTGAGAGGGGGGACCTATGTCAGCAGAAGCTCTAAACATATATTATCACATATAGTAAATGGAAACGCATATCTCAACCAAAGTCGATGGGAAGTGTGGGCTAGCCTTGAGGACTTCCAGATACAATTCAATCTCTATCGGGAAAGGAGTCATAAATTCTTAGCACCTGAATATCTACCAGAAGAGGTTGGCTGATCTTAACCAGAATTAGTGGAAAGCAAGAATTACAGCTTTAGTTATGTTTTTGGGAATTAGTTCAGGCAATCTATGTCAGGAGAGAGGCCTAAACACATATTATTACATCTAGCAGATGGGGTCAACAGATCTAAACCAATCTTGATGGAAAATGAGAGCTAGTCTCCATTTGTACCTTGTGGACTTCTAAATACGATCTAACCACTATGGGAGATGAAGTCCTAAATTCTTACCGCCAGGAAATCTTTTAGAAAAGGTCGTCGGTCTTAACCAAACTTAAAAGAAGCAAGAACTAATGCCCTAGTTATGTCTTTTGGGAGTTATTTCTGGGAAGTAATGTAAGGAAAGGGTTGTAACACTTATTATCGCATCTAGCAGATGGGTTTGTCAGTCCTCAGCCAAAGTTGATGGTAAGTAGCAGTAAGTGTCATGGTTGCGTGTTTTTGGAGCCCAGAAAAGGAGCAAATTTTTGTAGTGTTTTGATAGAAAATTCACTTTTAATCATGGATTTAAAAGTTTGGCGTTTGTGGGAGAGGTGGATAAGCATCCTAATTTTTGTCACTTTCCAAAAAGAGCCATTAGATCTCAGACAAACTTAGTGGGGAGAACGTTTAGTGTCCAATTTACGTCTTTGAGAAGCATAAGCCCTATCCAAAGGCAGTAAGGACAGATGGAGGGGATTCCTAATTTTTCATTAGCACATCGACTAAAAGAGGAAACCAGATCTCAGCCAAACTTGAAATTTAGTGTCCTAGCATTGCATTTTTGGTGTTCAGAAGCAATCGGATTCTTCAAGGGGAGGGGGCCCTATATCCTTATAGTCAGAACGTCTACTAAACCGAACATCATATTTCAAAAAAACTTGGTGGGAATTAAGAGTAAATATCCTAGTTGTGTCTTGAGGTTCGTGGAGGAAAAGAGTCCACCTTCTATATATACCTAATATTCTACATTCTTCCAATATATTTGGCATATACCTAATATTCCATATTATACCTTCTATATATACCTAATATTCTACATTCTTATTCTATATTCAAACCCAATATTCTTGACATGTACCTAATATTCGATATATAATATGTATTCTACAATTCTACCTAATATTCTTGACACACTTAATTTTTGGTCGTCCCCAAATGGCTTGGGAAGAGATCATAAGCAGAACTTTTGACTAGATATACTTTTCTATCTCAGCCAGGCTTGATAAGAAATATAAGACCGATTCGACCTCTGTAAAAGGAGTAAGAAGGGCCCCCTAACATCAGCATATACAGATTTAGGAGATTTAAGATCCCAACCAAAATCGGTGGAAAGTAATTACTTGGCTCATTGTTGATCAAGGATCTACACCTGATACGAACTCTCCAGCAGGAAGGTACAGATTTCTTGTCACCAGCCTGGTTACTAGGCCCTCCAGCGAAGCTCAACCCAACAAGGCAAACAGCTGCAATTACAGTTCCAGGTGTCTGTGTTCGAGTCAGCTTCTGCGTTGAAAGAGCAGCAAATTTGTCATCCGTATCCAACAATAGGGTTTAAAAGACCTCAACTATATGTGGTAGGGAGTAGCAGCAGGGTTTTTAGCTGCGCCTTCAAGGGGGAGGGGGAAACCCGAACCCTGTACTGACCGTATCAAGGACGATCCATAACCGCAGGAAGCTGTTCAAGGGGCATTAAAAAGGCAATTAAAACATAAAAAAGGTACAGTCATACACAAAAAGCAGTCATCAGTCGATCTGTTATATTGTTCCTTGTCCACATTGTTCCTTTGTTTCCAAGAAACCCTGCCGCATTTCTTGCTCCCCACGAGATTCACACTTGCTGCAATGCTTCACATGGTCTTATTAGAGCCGCACGCAGAAGGGAGGGGGGCTCAGTGCATTGGCAATCAGTGCGCTGAAGGTAGGAAATAAAACTCGGGTAGGAAGGGAGGTAGGAAGTAAAACTAGGATGTTTGATCTCGCATTTTAACAACAAATATCAGATTGACTTCTTTAGTTTCTCGCCTAAATTAAACGAATACCTTTCTCTAAGCTTTATTGTGTACATTTAGAAAAAAATAAAAAAGATAGAAAATAAATTAAAAAGCAAAGGTCTTCTAATGGAAGTAAAGAGCGAAGTTGAAACTCAAACGAACATAAAGTATTACTTCGCAGATTACGTAAGATATGTCTACAAAACCAGCTTAAAGGTGTTTCCCTTTTTTTTTCAATAAAAAGGTGTTTCCCCAAATCTTAAGCAAAAAAAAAACTAATTTTCAGGATGATAAAAATAAATATTTTTTCAAAATTTGTAATACGTGCGCAACAACGAAAATTGGAAAGAAGAATGTACTGTGGACACAAACCAAATTTATCTATATGTAAGCCCCCCCCCTAAAAACAATTAAATTCGTGTTAAACCGTACTTTGTTCTTTGTCTTTTTTTTTCTTTTTTCACTTTTTTATACTCTGCCGCCCATTGTATCTCTTACAGTTTTGGCAGGTAATAAATCTATAGCCTATTATTATAATAAATATATAGGCCTATTATTAATATATAGCCTATTAGGTAATAAATATATAGCCTATTATTATTAAATCTATTAAATTTGTCTTGGTTTGTATTTAAGATTAATTTAAAGCATAATTTAACTTAATTTTAATTATGTTTATTTTAATTATGTTATGTTTAATTTTAATTTAATTAAATTATGCTTACAAATTTAATATGTAAGCATAATTTAATTTAATTATGCATAATTTTAATTTAAAGCATATGTAGAAATTCAATTTGTCGTTTGGTTCAGAACACGGAAAACGAGAAAAGAAAATTTCATCAATTATTGTTATTCCTTTCAATTTTATAGTTAATGTTGTTGGAAATAATAATTAGGAAATTTTAAGAATCGGAAATAATAACCCAGTTAAGCTTACAATTTTCCTGAAAGCACCATTTTTACTGAATCTTTTTTAGTCAAAAATTTCCGGATTATTATATTTATTTTTCATGAAGCAGAATATCACTTATTAAAACTCAAAAAGCTATAATTTACCAAACACGCATGGGTGGTTCCGTCAAAATTATACAATGTAAAAACTGAAATTTCTGCTTAATGAACATTAAATCTCATTTAATTGAATCTCAGTTTAAGAAAGGCTCTTTGATCAGCCGGTCTTAGTAAATATGTACTTTTATTTTAATGTCCATTAAAGCTGAAGTTAGTTTTTATTTATTACTGAATATGCGTTAAATATAAATATTATCTTTCTATGCATTTGTAAGACCTAGGTGTAACCAAGGACTCGACCTGGAAGAAGGCAAAAGTTCAGGACATGACAGTCAGGGAAGTACGTAGGAGAGACCTCGGTGCCAGCCCCCCCCCCTAAAAAAAAAAATCCCAAGCTTTCCGGAATTTCTTGGCACTTTTTAATTACGTTACTAAAAAATGATTTTTTCTTACTATTGCCCCCCCCCCTTCCCAATAAAAAAAAGAAAAATCTGTGTACGTGTCTGTGAACGCTCTTATTCCTTATTAATGCTTATTATTAATAAGCATTAGTATTATTAGTATTAATGCTTATTATTACTATTGCTTATTAACACTCTTATTCCTGATCTAAATTCCTTATTAATGTACATCATTCCTTGTATCAAGACCTTAAATGTACTACCTTCTAAGACTCCGTCGCGTCAAATAAACATCACGTCGCTCAATGAATTTAGAATGATTTTCGAATGAATTTCGAATTCCTGAAGTTCGTCACATCACAGTAAGTAATAAGTTAATGTTACAATAATAAGATATTTGATTACAATAATTCATATTTAATCGCAATTTAATGAAATATTTAGTTAATGAAAATTATATAAATTTAATTTACAATTTGGCACAAAATTTAATTTTATTTACAATAAATGTCTCAGCCCCTTGCTTAAGCCCATCAACTTCCAAAATGAAATATAGCCTTTTCATTTTCCAAAAAATGAAATAAAATTATTCCTCTAATAATAATCAGAAGTGATGCGAAATACCATCAGTAATCGAAAGTAAAGTATGTGGGTCCTTATTAACTGACCGGGCCTGATCAAGCTAGTGATTAATCTGACGAGCGTCAAATCGCAAAATGCGTAAAAAACGAAAGTTCATTTTTAGCATATAGTGGGTATGTCAAGACTTCTCGAAGAGTTGGACTCTCCTTCTCGGACATTGGATTCTGGTTGTGCCAGCAACTGCAGTTCTTTCTGGATCGTTTACATTGATAGGAATCAGTAGCGCAAAAAAAAAGAAGGGGTCGTCAAGATTCTAGGCAGCTGCCAGCCCTCTTCCGAAAATACTATATCTACCATTATATTCACGCTGTCTCGTGCAACTTTCATGTTTAGCCCTTTCAACCCTTGGCCTCACTCTGTTTAGCCCTTCATGTTTAGCCCTTTCAACCCTTGGCTTCACTCTGTTTAGCTCTTTCATGTTTAGCCCTTTCAACCCTTGGCTTCACTCTGTTTAGCCCTTTCATGTCTAGCCCTTTCAACCCTTGGCTTCACTCTGTCTAGCCCTTTCATGTTTAGCCCTTTCAACCCTTGGCTTCACTCTATTTAGCCCTTTCATGTTTAGCCCTTTCAACCCTTGGCTTCAGTGCACTGAAATTTCACTTTTGTCCCTCTCTGAACAAAGTTACCCTAAGATTTACCCAAGAGTTTTCATACACACAGAGACACACACACAGACACACACTTAATAGCTGAAGATGAGTTCTATTGACTAAAAAAGTGAATATTCATGAATAGCTATCTAATCTGAATAAATACTTCACAATCGAACAAAATCCTGATTGCAATGGCTAAAAAAGACCCACTTGTACAATTAGAGCAATAAAATTGGTTAAAATTTGCAATGGCAAGGCTATAAAAAATATCGCTAAATTTTTTTCGCCAGCCAGCCTGGGGCGGATACATAGCTAATGTTTGAGAGACGCATCAAGAAAACTTGGCTCCACCAATAGTGTTTTTGCCCCTCCACCTCTATATCAATACAGCTTTCAAACCTTCTGGGGGGGGGGCATGTACCCCTAAAACCATTCTCTGGATCCACCCCTGTAACCAGCAATAAGCGAGTTTGAACACTTGAGCTCTGCAACGTCAGCTATTGGTTAACAACGTGAAAACGTGTCAACGATATAAAATCGCCGCGAGGACCTGTCTTTCTCTCCCTCCCTCTCTCTCTCTCTTTCCTCTCTGTCTCGTCTCCTGTCTCTCGTCTTCTGTCTTTCGCCTTTCAAAAGACATCTCATCATTTCTTCATGTCTCTATGTTCATTTCTTCCTCTTTTTATTTTCAGGTTCGTAAAAACTTTCTATTCTCTTGAACGATTGAAGAAAAGAAATAGAAAATAAGAAAAAGAAAAAATATTTATGCAAGGTTTCGCTGTACACTCGAGATATATATATATATATATATATATATATATATATATATATATATATATATATATATATATATATATATATATATATATATATATATATATATAATATATAATATATATATATATATATATATATATATATATATATATATATATATATATATATATATATATATATATATATATATATATATATATATATATATATATATATATATATATATATATATATATATATATATATATATATATATATATATATATATACTAAAGTTTAAAAAAAGTACATAAAAAATTTAAAGTTTACACTAATAGGTTTCTCGTGCAGCACTGACTTACCTCGGAAATATCCTTGCTTGAGCTATCATTTCTAGCACTGATGTTTTCCCAGAACTCTGATCCCCAACTACAACAACTCGAGGAAGATGATCTTGAGCATTATAACTAACATCGTAATCTGTCAGTTCGTCCAGCACTTCTGAATACATATCAATCAAGGACTTCTAAATAGAAATCAAGAATTCTTTAGAAAAATCATGGTCGCGGCGCCAGACGCAACCTAGTAATGAACACATTATTGTATTTATTCTATTATTAATACTATCCTAACCCAAGCAAGACTTAGATGCTTCCTAATTCATCATGAGCCCTACTCCCTGTTTATCTAACCTTTCCTTCCTACCTGAATAAACATATTATGGATCACCTAATTTCAGGTTTCCAATCGGAAGATGAGTTTCTGAAACTCCTAGTGAGTCTTTTCCAAAGTGTATGAATTCGTCTGACAAAATGTCGATGCGATAATTGTCTTTTAACATCGCATCGTTTCATGTCACAATTTTTATTCAAAGTTCCGTGTCACAAGATTCTAAATAATTGAAATTTTGATGGATTTTAGAAGAGTAGAGGATCCCACAAGTGGAGATCAGGGACCAAAAACTTCTTTTGGTCCCTAATACTGAAAGGGTCCCTGGTACCTGATCCCTGAAAAAAATATAGAAAAACTTCTTTTCAAGAAGAAAAAACTTCATTTCAAGAAGTGCTGAAGCCGACTAAGAACAGGACAACAAGTTTGTTACACCTCTATATAAATAGAGGCTTTGTGCAGGCCCATCTTGGTCACTAGGCCTACATGTTTTATGAACTTGGCAATGAGCTCATATCAACAAAGCCAATCTCTGGCACCAACATTCACAACCCTATTACCGCCAACCAACTGAATGCCATATTACCATCAAATGCCACATTCATGGCATTTATTCGACCACAGTAACTGAAGGTTTAAAAACAGAGTTTGAAAAGAACTGTCAAGTGAGGACGAATCGCCATCAAGAGCTGACTTAGGAATGGTAACTATTATTTCAATAAATCTTAATGGCATATGTTTATCGCAAATACATGTTTACATGAATTTCGAAAAATGGCCTGAAGCCTGAACCCCTCGAGAATGCACTCGCCTCAAGAGAAAAACTGCACCATTGGATTCACCATAGCTGAAAATCTCTTATAGAAGAACTACAGCGTTATGGTCAAAGAATGGTCACTACTTGTTAATTATCCAGAACACACTCAAGAAATTTGCTTTGTATTATCTGATTAAACCGGTTTTCTCTCACATTCGATTATAATATACATAAATCTTTCGTGAAATAAACGACGATGCGGGTATATTTTAAATAAACATTTAATATGTAGAGTTGGTTAGGTTAGGTATTTCATATAATGGTTTCTAGGCGGCCTGCTTTCCATAATTCTCTGTAGTAGTTTCCATAATTTCGTAACTAAAGTATTATATTTTTATCGTATTTTGGTATATTTCATTGTGATTAACCTAACTTCTTTTCTTGTGTGTGTTCTGTATAATTAACAAGTACTGAAGGGTCTAAATATGAGGTAAAAATGAGGCAAGAAGTGCATTTAAGGCCTGTTTGACCACATTTAAGGCATTTAAGACCTGCATTCAAGTGCAGTATAATTAGCAAGTATCAAATGGCTTAAATATGAAATAAAAATGATGTAAGAAGTGCACTTAAGGCCTGTTTAAGCATATTTAAGGCATTTAAGGCCTGTATTTAAGTTCAGTATAATTAACAAGTACTGAAGGGTCTAATTATGAGGTAAAAATGAGGCAAGAAGTGCATTTAAGGCCTGTTTGACCACATTTAAGGCATTTAGGACCTGCATTCAAGTGCTGTATAATTAGCAAGTATCAAATGGTTAAATATGAAATAAAAATGATGTAAGAAGTGCACTTAAGGCCTGTTTAAGCACATTTAAGGCATTTCAGGCCTGTATTTAAGTTCAGTATAATTAACAAGTACTGAAGGGTCTAATTATGAGGTAAAAATGAGGCAAGAAGTGCATTTAAGGCCTGTTTAACCACATTTAAGGCATTTAGGACCTGCATTCAAGTGCAGTATAATTAACAAGTATCAAATGGTTAAATATGAAATAAAAATGATGTAAGAAGCACACTTAAGGCCTGTTTAAGCACATTTAAGGCATTTAAGGCCTGTATTTAAGTTCGGTATAATTAACAAGTACTGAAGGGTCTAAATATGAGGTAAAAATGAGGTAAGAAGTGCATTTATGGATCCACTGAAACAAAACATTAAAATTCTTTGCACATTTATACACAGGACGTGCAAACAATTAATTAAACAATCAATCCATTAAAATTAAACACAATTAATCAATTAAACACAATTAATTAATCACAAACAATCAATCAAAATAGGAAAAATAACAGAACGATAAAGCGGGTAAATACTCAGCAAAAACCCCAGAGAACTGGACCTCAACCCGAACCTTTGGACCGAGAAATTGGACCTCAAGCCCACAGGAATTGGAACTTTTCTCCCGCGTTTCCGCATGTTCATGCATATAAGTAGTCTAAACCAGTGATGTCCAATCTTTCATTAAAATGTCACTTGAAATAATAATAGGTCACAACCTATATTATTCAAGTTTCAGACCACCTTCCTATTGCGTCTAGTTTTAAACGAGAAGCTTTCTCAGATTCCAGTGTTATAGGCTCATATTTTTCACCGGCATAAGTGGTATACTTGTCGCGATTGGAAAAAAATCGAAGCATCTCAGTTCATCGAAACTTCAGATAGCATCCTAAACAAGATCCGGGTTCCATTTAATCTTCTACAAAAGTTTTCCAATAAAGACATTAATGAAGTTAGATTAACTATTGATATCTACTCTGCAGAATTCTGCCATGCACTTTGGTGTGCTGCCCTTTTGAAAAAGGGAAGTTCCTCTTAAAAAAATCCGTGTGGGCACCCAAGTTCCTGGGTGGTCAGGAAATCTAGCGCTGTATGAAGCTTGTGACCGTGCTAAGTTTTGGTACAAATTATGGAGAGATTGCCTATGTCCCCGTCAAGGAATAGTCAATGAACTGAGAAAAGTGTCAAAAAAATGTTTTGCTAAGGAACTTGCCCTTCATCAATCTAAAATGCAGCTAACAAAAATCTCAGTTGGGCCGCAGGTTGGACATCCCTGGCCTAAACCATTTGTACATAGTATGGTAAATACTTAGTTATTGGCCAATTCTGAGGGAAACACGCTAAACGAATAAAAAAGGTACCATTAAATATCTCTTGTTATGTTATTTCCAAATGTTATTTTTTGGAAATATTATTTTGGACCCCCCCCCCTCTGATTGTTTCGCTAGTACTAGGTCACTTTTGAACGTTATTGCATAAATCACTAGAGGTGTGCCTCAATTTGATTGGTTTACGTCTGTGGCGTATTTATTAATTGTATGACATTATTCTAGGATTGGATACCTTAAAAATCCTTTTGCGAGCTTCAACGTCAGGTGGCCGTCTCAAAGACAAAAGGTCCATTAGTGAATTCTCCCAGGAGACTAGAGCCACCTTTTCAGGCTCAGCGGGTTCGAACACGGGTTGTTCTCGTCTAGTTTCAAGTTTCTAGATTCTCGTCTAGTTTTAGCGGGTTCGAAGCTTCAACCCCGTGTTTGATACACTAGATGCACTGATGCACAACGCCTTATGCACTAGATGAGAACAACCCTTGTTTAAAGACGGGTTGTTCACGGTTCAGCGGGTTCGAACACGGGTTGTTCTCGTCTAGTGCATTAAGCGTTGTGCATCAGTGCATCTAGTGTATCAAACACGGGGTTGAAGCTTCGAACCCGCTAAAACTAGACGAAAATCTAGAAACTTGAAACTAGACGAGAACAACCCGTGTTCGAACCCGCTGTACCTGAAAACGCGGCTTAGTTATCATTGGAAGATATTGAAAATTTGTAGTTTGACTATGAGATTTGATTTAAAAGACAGTGAATACCTAATTTTAATGTATCCCCACTACACCGTAGAACCATTGGACACTAACATACTTGAAAACTTCCCATTGCGTTACGTGTTCAAACGGAGCGTGGTAACGTAGGCGTTACCAAGTAGACCAGAGCTCAAAAGATAATTTAAAGTTATGTAATTTTATGTTTACATAACTACCCACTTTCCACTTTCAATCAAAGTGGATAGCACCATAGAAAACTCCTAGGCCAATTTGATGCACTGTTTTTAGCTCTGAAGACGCTAAATTTCAGCTGGCGGGGGGGGGGGCAAATTGGGGTTTGAGAGATATTTGCCGAAAAATGATTTACATGATTTAAGAATTTTATATTATTTTTTCATCTTCCTGGATAACACAACGGGATCTCCATTTCAATTTTTTAATTTTGTTGCCATGATTATAATTTTAGGTTTTATGTTACTGATTTGTTTATGTGTTCTAAGTCCGAATGGTTTTAATTTCTGCTTTATCTTCTTCATTTCCACTTAGAACACCTTGTTAACTATTCAGACGGAACACCATAGAAAACTTCTAAAGCTGCCAAACTGATGCACTTTTTTAGCTTATTTTTGGCATTTTCCTGGCAGATATGCTAGAAAACTTTTAGGGACTGCTTTTTACTGTACTTTAAAAAGAAAATTCTGCTTCGTTTAATCTAAAAACAAAATTTGTATTTTCTAATTGTTTCATCTACCTGAATACTCCATTTCTGGCATAAAACGAGGAAAGCTAAGTAATATTTCTAAGATTTCTTAGAAAGTAAGTGTCGGCCTTATCCAAGCATTACAAGTTATGGCAAGACGGCACAATCTAATTAGTTTGGCCACACAAACTAAAAACTTTTTTAATGGCCGAGGTAGGGTGATTTTTTATGGTAATAAAAAATTATTTAATTTTTAAATTAAATTTAAAAATTAATTTAATTTATAAATTAATCGCCTTAAGCAATTATTAGAGAAGGAAACTCAATAATCCCTCTCTTTTAAAACATTATTGATTTTTCTGTGAAACTTTAAGCCAGTAAGAAGAACAAAACATTTTTATTATTATAATTATTATTATTATTATTTATTGGAAAACCCGTCATACAAAAATAGGAAAAGACGGAGCAATAAGCAAAAAAAGAGAAGAAATACACACAGACTTAGGAGTTATACATGTGGTTTGTAGTGACGAACGCTGGAGCTTAGATCTAAATCAGCTCTTAGAACAAATTACACAAAACGAGAAAGAAAAACTCAACTATACGCTGCTCTGTAGGTACGCGACATGTTTCTTTTTTTTGTGCTCCTAAATACTGAACAAACGTAAGCAATATGAACATCATTGCATCAAGCCGCAATTGGTAAAAATTAACCCAAATAATCATCAGTGAATTAAAAATATACAATAGATAATCATATCAACTAGTGTAAATATGACAAGAAAGGGCAAAACAATTAAACGACACTTTCGCCCGCTGGTCTTGAAATCAGATCACTCTCAACAAATGATTCATTTACTCCGATATACATAGATATTAGAAAAAAGGAAATTATTCAATCACGGATTTTTTGCATCTTTACTTAAAACAATATGCTTAAAAGAATGGATAATTAATAAACAGTTAAATTATTAGTAATATACACAATATATTATCACAGAAAATTTGACACCAAGTTTGAGAATAACCAGCGTCACTTAAATTAGACTCGTACGAAAAGAGACTAAATCATCAATCAATTTAACAATTACAACAATTACACTAACTGCGAAAACAAACACTTAAACAGGAACAAAAAAAAAACACAAAAAATACATCTTAACCACTGGGCCAATACCGACGACCAAGGGTGGTTCAACTTCGTTAAACGAGAATTATAAGCACGAATTTGCTTTTCCACGGCTATAATGGGGTCAGCAATGCTGAATTTTCTAATTAGATAAGAATTGAGGCAAAACTGAACGAATTTTTGACTTGTCAGAATTTGTGACCATTTTCCAAAACGGCGATGTGTACAGATAATGTGGTAGAGCAACAGAGTTAAAAAAAATTCTAAAGAAGACGGCGGATGAAGCGTAACTTATAAGTTACAAAAGAAGCATATGATAGCCCAACTCTACGTTCAATGTGAGCAATGAATAGTTGTCGCGTATGCATTATTGACGAACCAATGGGAAGACCGAGGTAGGTGACAAGACCATATCCAGGGGGGGGGGGGGGGTTACCGGTCTGAGCCCCCCCCCCCGAAATTTTTGACCGAGTCGAAAATAAGTCGAAAATTAGTAAAACCTAGGTAAAAAACAGTAAAATTAGTCGAAAACTGAGTCAAAAATTAGTAAACCCCCCCCCCCGAAAAAGTCAAAAATTAGTAACCCCCCCCCCCCCAAAAAAAATCCTGGATCCGCTCCTGGTAGGTGATATGATCTACTGGCTAAATCCTACTACTTCCGAGAGGAATATCCCTAGGCGACGCTTGCTTCCAGTTGAAGAATACAACTCCTGACTTTTCAGCATTGAACTGAAGACCTAGTTTTGCATTGTAGCGTTGCAAAAATCTCGCTAATGCGCTGGATAGTATTTTTTTTTGGGGGGGGGGACAAGATTGTTGTGCAAGTAGTTGTACTCTATTTCTCTAGCGTTCTAGTGTGCTGAATATTTTCTAGGGAGTCACTGCTCATCTTACATTTTACTGTGTTATGAAAAATTATACTAAGTTTGGTTTTAAAAAAAAAACACAGGAGTTTAGTACATTCGACTCGGGAAGGACAGTTCTGATTTGCACGATCCTAATAATTGTTTTGAACAAGATTGTATCTGGGGGGGAGGTAACGGGTTTGAGCATCCCACCGCCCCCGAAATTTGTCCCCCGACTCGTGCATATAAACAAATTTGTGTTGGTTTTTGAAGTTTATTTTTTACGAACCCTTTCCAAAAAAGACTACCCCTCCTCCCCAAAGAAATCGTATATAGGCCTTTGGTTCTAAGTAAGATATACTACTCCTTGAGCAAGTAATAAACAAAGAGATAAAGAGACTACAGTCCTATAATTCTGGGGTAAAAAATATGATTTAACATCATTGCTTTACAACTGTGACGTATTTTTATAACTGTATGCCAGAAAGGGAAGCCAAATAACTCCGCCTTTTCAAAACTTGGCTAGTTCTCTCTATATCCGAGAGTAAATTTCAAGCCGGTGAAAAGATCAAAACTGAAATTCCGCCTGATTGGCTCTTCTGTATGAAAATTTAACCCAACGGGTAACATTTATGAACCGAGTACGAAATTTATTGGTTACCAAAAAATTGCTTATTTGGGCATCTGTACATGGGCGTAGGCAGGATTAGAAAGCATATTGTCTAGGGGTGGGACAGTCGATAGTGTGATGGAGTTTTATCAACTGCTTTTCCCAAACCATCTGCTTTTTCAGCCATATCTAATGTAAATTTGAAGGTCTAGGGGGGGGGGGGGCAATATATATATATTTAACCCATTAAAAAGATTGAAAAGTTTCTGAGGGCATATCTAACACTTTCTTTTTAATGAGCTCCTCAGACAAATCTTTATTAACAGGTCATGCGTGTAGAGTCATCATTTACGTCATCCATTATTTATGTCATTATTGTCATTCATTGTTATTTATATTATTTATGTCATTAATTCCATCATTGCATTTATGTCACTGTAAGAACATGGCTCTTTAAAGTACGAATGCCAGTGAAAATAAAATATTATTGTTTGAAAATAAAAATAATAATAAAAACAAAAAGAGAAAATAAAATGAAAATAAAACACTATTGTTAAGTCGACACTTAAACAACCATATATCAAATGTATTTATTTTGACGCCCTTGGTGCTGCGCGTTTTCAAAATTCTTGTTCGTGTGTTTTCAGGATATTCATTATTCTGCTTTTTCTTTCGGTTGTCTTTTTTATATTTTCGGTTTTTCTTTTCTTGCATTTGAAAACGGTGGAGCGGAAACGGAGGTTTCAGCGAAAATACTTCCCTTTTTAATGTTTGTTATTATTGTTATATAGGTTTGTTATTGTATTGTTTTCATATATATATATATATATATATATATATATATATATATATATATATATATATATATATATATATATATATATATATATACATACATACATACATACATACATACATATATATATATATATATATATATATATATATATATATATATATATATATATATATATATATATATATATATATATATATATATATATATATATATATATATATATATATATATATATACGTATATATATATATATATATATATATATATATATATATATATATATATATATATATATATATATATATATATATATATATATATATATATATATATATATATATATATATATATATATATATATATATATGTATATATATATATATATATATATAGAAAAGCCACTGCAGGAACAATCACGACTCTATTGATAAAACTTAAAAACCATATTTTTTGCGTTCGTTAAACTCCAGGATTAACAGACAATGAACATAAAAACCGGACATCCTAATTTAGATCAAATGCTGCCAAATTGTTTTGAATGTAGTGTAGATAATGACTTCAATATTTTTTTTTTTTTTTTTTATTAAGACGAGTTACGAAATTAATACCAGCAGTTCCTCCGTGAATCAATTGCTTTCAATCGAATCAACTCACTGATATTTTAATTTACAGCCTTGTTGATTTATTTCCTTTACAAATATTATTTAAATTATACTTGTTGTTATTTATCTTTTTTAAGATTATTGTTTAATTTAGCTTTTTTTCTGATTCTTTAGTTTTTTCCCTGGATTAAAGACAGTGGAGCGGACGTGTCTACAGAAATATTTGCTTTTTCCATAAATTTTGTCCGCTGGCTCGAATCTTTCCTCCATTTCGCTTTTTTCATAAATTCTTTTTCAGAAATATTTGCTTTTTCCATAGATTTTGTCCACTGGTTCGAATCTTCCCTCCATTTTTCTCTATGTATAAACATATACATATGTAAATGTATGTACGTAATATAAATATGTATATACACTATGTATACACATATACATATACATATTTCTGTAACTATAAAGCCACTTTAAACAACAAATAACAAGTACAACAATAGGGAATTTTTTCGTAATAGAATTCCAAACTTTAAATGAATATTTCGACCCTACATCCAAGGGCCGTCCTCAGCATAGCACAAATGAAAATATAAAAGAGAAAATTACATTAAAATACGACTTTTAAAACTAAAACTTTTTAAAAATAGCCCTAGTATCTAAACTAGGACTGATAGATAAAGTGAGGTGAGTCGATGCAATTCATTCAGACGAAATAAAAAAAAATTCTCGATTGTTCTGCTTGTTATTTGTTGTTTAGGATGGAGAGGCAGTGTGGTCTTCGTCGCTATTTATAAAAAGCGACTGCTGGAATTATCACGACTTTATCGATAAAATTAAAAAAAAACATGTTTTTTGCGCTTTTGAAACTTCACGATTAGATTTTTAAACTTCACGATTAGTAGACACTGAACATAAAATCCGGACACAATAGCTTAGATCAAATGCTGCCAACTTGTTTTTAATGTATTTCGGATAATACCATAATGTTGTTTTCTGTAATATTTAATATTTAAATTCGAATATTATTTAATATTTAACATTAAAATTCTGTAATATTTAAGGAATGAAGTACTTCCTACATGAATCACTTGCTCATTTTCAGTTCTTACCAGATTACAGTATAAGTCTATACGTCATTACGCATTTTTTTTTTTTTTTTTTTTTTTAGTTGACGTATGTGACAGGAATGTTGTATATTGACATTATTTATTTAATTGTGTTGCAATTGTATTTTAATTGTTTTATGACAAAGCAGTGCTGAATTACTCTGATTCTTGTTTTTTGACGCAGGCATTTGCTACAGTTGAATGACCCCCTACCAATAGCACAATAAGTGATACCTGACATGGCTCAATGAATATTGACTAAAGTGACACCCAAGCAAGCTAGTGATTACAGAAGGCACAGATTAATCGAGTGATACGAACGCATATGACCGATTGGTCGAACGCGTCAAACCCCAAACAACAACAACAACAACATAGGAAATTTTGCTACTGTTCATATATACTTATACTTTGGTATGAACATACTATGTGGTACTGTGGTATGTGGTTCATATACACTTATAGTGTGGTACGAATAAACGGCTTTAAAGTGAATAATAAATTATAAATATTAATTAAAATGTAATGTAGTGAATAATAATTGAATACTAATAAAAAAAATGGCTTAATAATTTTAAGCTTTCGTTAATTCTTTTTGTCTAGGATTGATAGGAGTATATTAAGCTCTTTTTTTATTTATTATTTATTAATCTGTTTTCTAAGTGATCTTACAATCTTCTTTTATTTTCTCTTTGTCTTAGAGTTTAATGAATCACGTCCCTTGGCCTCTGCAGGGCAAGGGACGTGATTCATTATGGCCTTTGCAGGCCAAGGAGCGTAGTTGGGATTTGCACCACGTATTTAGTGTATATTCAATTCTTTATGAATAAATCTTACCACATTTTGATAGTAAAATATGAAATTTAGCAAAGAACTTCAAAAAAAAACCTTTTTTTGGCAAAAAAAACTTCAAAGACTCGAAGCCGAGATGCAAAAGACATTCAATGTAACATTATAGCTTTTGTTTGCACTTCTTACCTTTTAAAGTTGCAGAGCGTGCATAACCAAAACTATTTTCATTAAAAAATCTTTAAGTCAATAAAATTATATATTATTAAAAATGAAATAAATGAAAACCATGGCCGCCACCGCGATGGAGGAAAAAACCCAACAGTCTTACCGTTACCATCGTGGCAACTCGCATTCACTCGGCGAGTTCAGGGAAACTACTAGAAGATGGGATCGTGAGTGGTTGGCACTTGTCGAGCCGTCAACAGTGCCCAGAACCTCATGGAGCCTAACACGTCGCGAGATCTCGAAGGCCACGAAGTACGGGTAAGTCAGTACACATAAAAAAACGAGAGAGATACGGGAGCTGTACCTTAACTTTTCTTTTCGGGCCACCAACAATGGACTTTAGCATCATTTGTTTCCGAACTTCTTTATTTTCCTTCTCTAATTTCTCCATTTCTTTTTGATACTTCAGCTGGACTTTCATAAGTTCTTCCTGTAAGGCTCCTACCTCTTTTTGCAGATGTTCTAAAATGATGCTCAATTCAGTAAGCGAAAATTTCAATTTTATGAATTCTAATGTCTTCATACTCTTCTTCTTCACATTACAGTTCAACTTTTAACATAATCCTTCGTTATCAAAACTGGAGGGATTCGTTATCGAAAACAGGGATGGATTCAGGGGAAGGTTCAGGGGTACGTTCCCCCCAGAAGGTCAAAAATTGCACTGATTAAAGGGCTGGAGGGGCGAAAAATATCATTGAGGAAGCCAGATTTGTATCTACGTGTATATATTATCCTACTTGTGAAAAAGATTTTGAGTATGAATTGAAACGTTCAATTCAGTTTGTATTTCATCTTAATGTTCTTATCAAATGTTCAGTAATTATTTTTTTCCTGTGATTTGAAGACATTGAGTCTTGACCCTGGGAGTTCTCCTTCTCTGCTTAAGCTTTAAACGTTAGATCTATTCTGCTCTCGGCTGCTTAAAAGAGCATGGCTTCATACACTTGTTTCGCAGAGCAAAAAAGAACCTTAAGCGATCTCTTCCCACTACAGTCCCAACTTTTTTTCATAATGGGGAAAACGAGCGTTTCGCAGTTGCAGTTTCAAATGTGTTAAAAAAAAACAACTGCCTAGTGAAGGAAATTTGCCATTTGTATTTGGTTCAATAATGGTAACTATTATTTCAATTAATCTTAATCAGTGGCAGTTTTAGGGGGGACAGAGGGCACACTCGCTCCAGGCGCAGAAATTTTAGGACCGCAAAATTTCAAATAAATAATCTAGCGGTTGTAATTGTTTTATATATTTTTTTTTTATAATAAAGTACAGGGCGTAGTTAATAAATTTTTAATTAATTAATCAAATAAAATATATACTAATAAATAAATTAAGATAACAATAATCAAAAAATTAATTTAAAAATTAAATTATCAATTAATTAATAAAATAAATTAAAAATTATTAAATAATAATAGTAATTAAATAAAGATAATAAAAAACTATTAATTAAGTAATAAATTGACAATAATTTGTCAATTGTCAATTAAAGTAAATTAAATAGAAAACTGTAAAAATTTGGCCTGAAAATTTTTTGGGGACAGAGAGGGGGGGGCTAATCAAGATTTCCCCCGGGCACAAAAGAGGCAAGAACCGCCACTGATCTTAATAGTAAAACGCTATTTTGAAAACAAATTTACAGGATTTTTCAAAAAGAGCCTAAAACCCCTCAGAAATGGCGGTGAAGCAAAACGATAAGTATACGATTGGAATCACCATTGTCGAAAAAAATGTACAGGTAATTCCCTCTATCTCAAACAACAAAAAAGAATCATTTTTGCATGGATAGCACTGATCTGTCCTCTTTTTTCTTCTCATTTTATTTCTTCGTCACTAGCGCACTGGAACATCATAGAGAGCTGATTAAGGGATCTTTTAAAAGCTAATTTTCAAATCTAGTCTCTTTCAATAATTTCGACTTTATAACACCATCACAAAGTGCCATATGGCATCCTAAAAGTGCAATTTGAGTGTCTTAGGTTGGCAATTTCGTTTTGGGAATGGAAAGGCTGGGAGGGGCACTGGAACATCATAGAGAGCTGTTCAAGGGCTCATTTAAGAGCTAATTTTACATAGCCGTTTTTGTGGATTAGACTAGATATGGCCACCAGGAAGTGCCGCATGGGTCCGACAATTGGGTGAAATTTCCGTAATGGAAAAGCTAGGAGGAATGATCAGAACATTATGATAATCTCCAAGGTTTCAAACCCTAATCTTGAGGTTTAGAATCCCCCACTTTAATATTCCCCTCCTAGCCTCCCTTAATACTATTAACAAATCATCTACTGACTAGCAGAACTACAAGGCTAATGCAATATGACAGAGGACTGCTTAAGGGTTAATTAAAAGTTAATTTTGACATGTAATTAATTTTATTAAATTTATTTGATACCGTCAGCATAAATTGCAATATGGCACCAAAAAAGTACGATTTTTTTCACTTTTTTTAATTAAAATACCGACAAAGGGGCCTTTTCTAATGGGAAGAACTCCAAAAAGGTATTTTTGAAAATCAAAACTGGGGAAAAAGTAGGGGGACGGCCCCCCCCGCCCCCAAATAGTACCAATAGGACTAGGATTCAGGCAACCATATAGAGAAGTTTAAAGATGCCACGGAATTTTCTTTAATGTGGATGACGTGCCTTATATCTCCTTTCTTCCGATAGCCAATCTAGCAACCCTGAAGGACGAACGGAGGAAGGAGGAAAGCAAGGAGGGAAGAGGAAAGAAGTAAAAAATTCCTTTTTAAACAGTTAAGAAATTTTTAATCATCCTTACTCATCATTTTTAATATGTCCACGGGGACTTTTAGCACCTACAATTTTTTTTACTGAAAGGTGAGGGGAAAAGATTAAAAAAAACTATTTTCTTCTTTGCCATTATTTTTTTCACTTTTATGAATTTGGGTCTTCTAGGGAAAAAAAGATACTTTCAAATTAATATTTTTAGATGATGACATTTATAAACTAACTGAGTAAAAATTTCCTAATTTCCTTTTACTCGCGTTTCACTAACAATGCCCTCAATAGCCCTCGGACAACTTCTCGTTTTCCCTAGTCAATATTCAACCCTTCAACCCAGCCTCCCGCATTCTGCATCAACAAAAATCCCCCTTCTTACCCCAATAAATGCTTCCACTGAAGGATATAGAACATCTTTCATGCCGCACATAACTGATATATCAAATCAGTGAATCTCCTCAACCAAGAACTAAGTTGTCCTTGTGTTTTCAGTGTTTTATTCCCTTTCAATTTTACGAGTTTTAATTATTTGACATTTTTACTGATTGACTTTGACCTTTTAATTTTACGAGTTTAAATTGTTTTTGACATTGATTGACTTTGACCTTTTTACTGACCATTTTACTGATTGGTCTTTATATATTTGTTTATTTTTGTTTTGCCCGACCAGCTATTTCTTATTTTCTTGTTGTTTGTTTCGTTTATTTTTTCTATTTACACTGAAGTGCGAATTTGTCACATTTGGGCTTGTGATAGCCGTTTTTCAGTTATAAATCTTATCTTATCTTAAAGGCTCAATTCAAATCTACTGAACATTTCAGCGTGCTTTTTGTAGATTTATTCATTAAGAAATCAAAAATATGATGAAAGTAAAGTGAGGAGTTGAACTTAAAACGAACAAAAATTGTTGTTTCCCAGTTTTTGCAACATATATTTTAAAACCGTTTCAAACTAACTGGGGAGGGGGGGGGTAAAAACGGTACACTTACCTATTTTTTGCTGAGATTCAGCAAGAGCTTCAGCATTTTTCTCTTTTCCTCTATCTTTTTGCTGTTTTTCTGATACTGCTGCTTGGACCATCGGAGGTAAAGCTTCAAGATCTAGAATACGAATTTAAGTTTTATCTCATTTTTTTCTTCTCAAACTATACTTTTATGTCTTCTAAAATGTCTTACTTCGTCTCTAAAATATTTTGATCTCAAACGACGAAATCAAAAGAAGATGTTGGGATTACCCACATGTCTTCGATATTGTCAGACAGAGAAGGTTTGGCCACGTGGTGCGCAAACTAGAGTACCAGATGACCACATAAGCAAAAGATGCCTCAAATGTCACTAACGGCATGGAAGAAGAGGACAGGAGGCCAAAAGAAGACGTGGCTCACGACAGTGAGCCACGTCCAATTTGAAGACAATTGAAGGGTTCAGAAAATGAGGCCGTCGTTAGAATCGTCAGTGGCTGGAGATCTTAGAGCTTGCCACCTTCGAGCGAAACCTCTAAAGAAGAGATTTCGTCGTCAGTTGGGTGCCACAATGAGCCTGGATGCGGCTTGAACGCGCAACAAGTGATACGAAAATCTTTCGCGTAATAACAAACCTTGAAGATACAGAAATACTACAGCAAGACTTAAACAAAATAGCAGAATGGATGAAAAAATGGAGCATGGAAGTGAATACAGAAAAAAGGTGTCATATTCGGCTAGGCCCAAAACACATTTCTCGGCACTACTGCTTTGAAAGACAACAGATACCTATACAAGAAGAAGCGCGAGACTTGGGAGTGACAATAGACAGTGACATGACTTTCACCAAGCACTGCGAGTCAATCATCTCTAAGTCACCACAAGTCTTGGGAATTATACGAAGAAATTTCTCTCTTACTGATTCAACACTGTTTTCTATACTCTTCAAATCGTTAGTGAGACCAATGATCGAATACGGTCATACAACAACCAGACCATGTTTTCAAAAAGACAGCAATGCAATAGAAAAAATCCAAAGGAGGGCTACTAAATTTGTTCCATCACTTAGAGACTTATCATACCAAGACCGTTTGAAAAAACTGTCGCTCCCAAGCCTCTCGTACCGATTTTTGAGAGGAGATCTTATTGAAGTATACAAAATATGCTACAGATACTGCGACAACATCGCTCCAGAAGAGATAATAACATTCAAGAATAATAACCTGAGAGGTCATGAGTTTAAGCTAACTGAAGAACGTTTCAGAAGAGATGTTGGGAGATGGGCATTCAGCAACCGCATTGTCTCCGAGTGGAACGCACTACCATCAGACACTGTTAACTCAGATTCAGTCAATGCATTTAAGAACAAGATTGACAATCATTATAGTGATAAAGCATTTGATTATTTAAATTTTTGTAGATAGAGGCGCAAGCCTGTTTTCGCAATATATTATTATTATTATTAAATTGTTTCGTCAGTGGGAAATCTATCAATTTGTTAATATAAATTAGTAATTTATAAGTGTATTAATATAGTACTTTCAGGGGAATATCCAGAGGGGAGATGTATGACCCCCTCAAAAAGAACTAAAAATATTTCATCGACTTGTAGATTGGTCGTAAAAAAACTTTCAGCCCCCCTCTCAATTAAAAAAAAATAGAAAGCATATTTCAAAAATGTAACTCGGTGGGTGGATAAAGCTGAAACTCAGCAATCGAGTGATAACAGAATTTAGCATTCCAAAAACTTGTTTCGTGTTGCCATTTCTGTACTAAAAAATCCGGAGAAACCTGGTATTAAACGAAACTGTGGATTTTCACCTGCGTCAAAACAAACATTACAAATTGCAAATTCATAATCTGAATAATTGTTGATAATTTAGAGTAGTATGCTTCGTCTGGATTTGCGTGCGCCCCTAGGAATTACCATGCTATTTGCGTACAGCACTAGGACCATGCTATTTGCGTACAGCACTAGGACCATGCTATTTGCGTACGGCCATAGGACCATGTTATTTGCGGAGACATATAGGAATTTCTACATTATTCTATAGAAGCTCTACACCTTTTCAAAGAGAGTGAGTATCCTCTCACATGGCATTATACTTTGAGTAGACTATGTTTCATCTTGTGCTAGTTAGGACCTTGCATAATATGTTATGAAGGACAAGTTTTTCTGACATAATTTACGTAGACTAGATTTCTACTTCATGATATACATGTCTTTTAGGGTAAATGCGTGTCAGAAAACCGGTGCGTCTTGTTTAGCTGCCAATATATTCAATTATTTTCTTGTATATATTCAAGCTTCAGATTAGAATTTTCTACAGTTTGAATAGTTCATTCATTCTACCAGTATCAATATTTTTGCAATCATTTACATAGATATGGAATATTCTAAGCGACTTCTGGTGAGTAAAATTTTCTCATTATTATAATAAAAAAGAAATCTATATTTTTGTCTCGCCATTAAGTTAATTCAAATTTCAGGGAGAATTAGCCCCCCTCCCCTCCAACCATACAAAATATTAAAATATAATGAGTATATTCGATAGAAAACGCTAAGTATACTTTTTTATATTATGTAAAAAAAAAAAAAACAAAAAAACCCACTCCTAGGTGAGTAAAGCCGTCGGACCTCAGGTCTAAACTTAAGGAGGGGATATAGGTCGGACCTACAATTTATTCACCGATAATTTTGGGCTATGTTATTTTAGGAGAAAGTGAAAGATGTATTTATTAAGCTATTAATTGTTTAAAGCATATTCCAGCCTAGGTAGCATACTAGGACCCCGAGGCTGTTCAGTATGGTGAATGTATGTACGTGAATGAATATTTGAGCAGAGAAATATTGATTTGTAAAAAGTAGCAGGCATTCTAAAGTGCTAATATTTATAGCACTACAAACATCAGAATTGACTTTATAGGTCAAATTATATTATGGGGGGGGGGGAGGGGGTGTTTTGAAATCCCCCTTCCCTCCAAACTCAAAATTTTCCAAAATTTTACTTTAAAAGCTGTTCTTTTTAAATATTTCTAAAGTCCTAAGACATAGAGTGCTACAAACACCAGAATAAACTTTAGAGGGCAATTTATCTGTAAAAGAGGGCTTATTATTTCATTACTAAATTTTTCTTCTTTTTTAAGAATGTTGAGGTGGGTTCATGCAATTACCCTCCCTCCGAAAAGAGACCAAGATGGAATGATATCACATCGATGCAAGCTGCAAGACCATCAGTCATCAGATATGCTAGCTCCAATACAAGTTCGATGGACCAGCCAGGAGCCTCTCAAACCTCTATGCAACCTGGCAGAAAATTCAAGAGAGAATGGATAGATTCTCATAATGCATCAATCTCATCCAATCAAGATCGGGAGGACAATCCTCTTCATGCTTTGCCAGGGACTTCAGATGTACAAGTGCAGTCAGAATTTGTAAATTTATATATATTTTTTTCTTCTCCGTATTTTCAAAAATTAGGTACATTTTCTCAAGCGCGTAACTTTTGACGAGTAAAACTTAAATTTGTTTCTAAGCTATTCTATAATAATCCTATTTCATTTTCTTTCATTAGCATTAACCAAATTAGCAGTATATAAAAGAGTACTTATAACACAGAAGTAGCAAATAGCTTATCATACTTTTCTATAGATTTATAAAACCTTACCTGTAATTTCTCTTTTGAGCAAGATGTTTTCTAATGCGAAAATCCATTATTTCATTAAACAAACTCTATATAAACAAATCACTATTTCACAGTTGTCGATTGAACAAACGTTCTTAAACTGGGATGTATTTTGCACTTAGCTTTTGAGCGTATTTGTTCCTTTATCAAAATAACCCATCAGGAAGGCTGAATGTTAATCCAACAGGTATAATTTGAATTTTAATCGCTCGTTATAAAGTGGGTTTCAAATAACTGGATGTTTATCTTAGATAAGATATTAAAACAGGAAAAAGGTTCTTAATAATTCCAAATGTGACAAAGCAGTGTTATCAAAAACATTATTTGGGCGAAACCGTTTTGGACATTTTAGGCAATTATTTCGGCGAAACAGTTAGAGACATTTTAAAAGATGATTTTAGAATATGTTTTCGAAAAGGATTTGAGGCTGAAACTCTAGGGTCGTTATAAACACAAGTTCTATTGGAACAGTGTTGTGAAGTCCTCTACCCCAACTCGAAAGGGCTCTGATCCTCCTACCCCAACCCCGAAGGAAGCTCCCGGGTGTGTGAGTGTGTGTGTGTGTGTGCGCGTTTGTGTGTGCATGCATGTGCGCGTGTGTATGTGTGTTATTAACAAAGTTTGTAATTTATTATGCATTGTTTTGTAAATAATGCTATAAGCAAAAATTTGTAATTTATTACTCATTTTTTTGATAAATTCGAATCCAATTAAGAAAAAAAATTGTGTAATAAAAAAAAGAAAAAAGAAAAAGAAAAGTGTGCTATAATTGTGAAAAAACTTTCGTAAAATAAAAAAAAAATTAATCAATTCATTTTCTAGTTTCAGGGGGAAGCTGTGAAAACTTCTGCCTTCCCTGGCCCGGGACTTCGAAGTATCATGGGTAATTGTCCCCTCTCACCGGATGATGATGTTAGTGAAGGTATATTATTTAATATCCCCCTGGATTTTCAATTTACAGCTGAAGAAATGGATAGTCTTATGCAAATTTTTGAGCCTAATTCTTTCGGGGATATTTTTTACGACAACTTTACTATTAGTGAATTGGATTCTGTACAAATAGGTGCAAGACATGAAAATAGTGCTTTGTCCTCGGAATTACGTGAATTTTATTTGTTAGAGTCTGCTCTAAGTAACATAAGAACATATAGGGTAGATTTTAACCCTCCTAGGGAAAACGTGGTTAACAGAAGCATTATTATAACTGACGCCCTGAATGTTCTCCATAGCTAAATTGACAGAATTCAAGTGAAAATTGAGATTCAGATTAATAAATGGGGGAGGGGTCAAGGAAAAGTTCAAACAACAGTGAATAAACAATTTAATTTAAAAAATGGAACATCCGGAGATATCTTTTATTTTAATTTTTCAACTGGCAACCAGACTTTTTACCCAGGTCTAAATGAATTTGAGGGCAAATTTTTCAACTGGGTAAATAAATTGATATCAACTTTGGAAACGTTTAATGAGAGGGGAAGTGGGTCCACCATTTTATACATTGAACACATGGATCTGAATCTCAGTAGATTAAAAAAAAACTTTATTCTAAGGGGAGGGCGGGGTAAAAGAATAAAATGCCACCCAGATTTGTCGGCTACAGGAGGGGTTCAGGGTTTCAAATTTGACACGGGGCTGCAATGCTTTAAATATGCATTTTTAGCAGCAGCCCATAAAACATTAAACAAAGAATCGTCAATGAAAAATCTTGACGAACTTGCACGTAACGGTGGAAAAAATTTCCCTAAAGTAAAGTTTGAGTGTTTAGAGGGGAAGCACCCAGTGTCCTTGAAATAAATAAGCTCAATCGAAAAAGTAAATGAAATCCTTGGTTTGGGGTTGGTTGTTCTCCAGTAAAACACTGAATTTATAGATGGGGGAAAAAAACAAATAAAAAGGGGTTTTGTATTCAGTGAGGACACCGATGGTCGAAAATGTTAAAAATTGGGTTTGGGTTATTTACGAGCCTCCTAAAGATGTAAATTCCTATGGTCAATTTTTCTCCGTTACAGCAGTAAGTCGAGTCCTATTCCACGGCGGAAAATATGGGGAACGTCTCTAGTGCTCCAAGTGCCTTTCCTCATTTAAAATCGAAAGAACAGTCTCGGATCACATGGGACATGGCAAAATTTATGGCAATCAAAGAATAGAAATGCCGGATGAAGGCAAAAATACTTTCAAAATTTAAAAATTTCCAAAATTTTCTGCTACAAGCTGATAAAGTGTTTTAAGATAGTGAAACAAGACTGTTTGAGGTATAAGACCCATCAAGGTCAAATAGAGTCAAGGACCACAAACTAGTTGCGTGTTCCTACGCACACGCCCGTCGCGATTCCAACAATAAAATGCAGTTGGAAGAGTTTTTTTGGCTATGGATGAGGAGGGCAGTATGGAAAAGTTATTGGTATTTTTAATAAAAACAGTAAACGGTGCAATTTCATGATTACTTAACACTAAGTACCCAATGACCTTGTCAGATAAAGAGCAACTGTCACTAGAAAAGGGGATAGTTTTCTTGGTTTGTCGAGGTGTTCTTGTCCCAGAAGACGTGTTGCAGGATCACGACCACCTTCTTGACCTCATTTCAACGGGAAAAAGTAACTTTCGGGGGTGGGCTCACAATTCATGTAATTTAAAAATTAAACAGAAACTTTTTCTTCCGATTTTTATACATAACTATAACTACGATCTGAAGTATGTGCTACCAGCATTGGCACATCTTCAAAGAAATGGAACAGTAGATGATACATGGGGGATAGACAGCTTTAACTATAAGATCAAATCTAAATAATCAGAAAAGCTGCTTGTTTTGGAATTTATGTGGAAATTTGTTGAAGCCGACGTTAAGTACATGAGTAAAATTTGCTTTTTAGATTCATACAGTTTTTTCCCTAAATCATTGAGTGAATTAATTCAGGTACAGAAAAACTACGACGGCTGCAATGCTTTCCCTCTTCTCAAGCAACGATTTCCAAATGATTTATATGATTTGTTGACGGTCAAGGGCATATATCCTTACGATTTTTATTGTTCCATGTCGAGATTCGCCAAAGAAACTGTTCCTCTAATTGAGTCGTTTTATAATAGTCATCACGATCGTAGTTGCACCCCCGATGAATACAGTTTTGCTAAGAAGTTTGGGCACAGGCAGGGTGTAAAAATGGCTTTGATTACTGCAAGTTGTATTTGTCAAGTGACGTGTTAACTCTGTTAGACATTATGTGTAAAAATACGGACAAAATCAATGGGGAATTTAATCTTGATTTGGGCTATTATTTTTCATCTCCTCATCTAGTGATGGACCTCATCCTAAATATTAGTGGGGGAAAAATCGGGCTAATCACAGACATTGATCAGCATCTTTTCATTGAAAGATCAATGAGGGGGGTTTTGTTTTTCACGGGGATCGTATCTTGGAAACTGATCCAACAGGAGATAAAACGGGGACACAATCGAATGCAGTTTTCCTCGACATGAATTCTCTCTACCCGTCGGCCATGTCCCATTATGCGCTACCTTGCGGTGACTATAAATGGCTCAATGACCCTGAAGCTCCCCATTTCCCCAACATTGGCGACAGTGTTGAAGAGACTGGGCCGGTTGGATGGTTTTTTGAAATTGATGGGGAGATAACCAGTCGAGCTTCATGATTCAGTAAAGGATTTTATTTTTCCGTGCATTACTAGACCTCTGACTAAGGACTCTTTGAGCCCTCGCAATAGGCGTTTAGTCGAGGTGGACGGATTGCATTGGACACCTTCAAAACAAAAACTTATTGCTGACCTTCTGCCGAAAAAAAACATAGTTCATCATGTAGCTTTAAAATAGATGTGCAACAACGGTTTCAACGTTACAAAGGTTCACAGAGCACTCCACTTTACTCAAAAACCCTATCTGAAAACGTTTGTTGACACTTTTGTCAACAAACGTTCTGAAGCACAGACGAAAGCCGAAAAAGAAATTTATAAACTCATTTTGAATTCGGCTTTCGTCAAAACGTGCGAGAGTGTTCGCAATAGGAATCGTTGTGACGTTGTGACCGACCCCGAACAATGTGCTCGAATTATTGCCGATCCAAATTACACTTCCTTCACAATCATTGGCCTGGACATGGTACTTTTGAATAGGAAAAAAAGACGCATTGTCTTGAATAAAAATATTGCTGCAGGCAGTGCGATCTTGGAGATCTCTAAAAAGCTCTTGTTGGAATTCTACTACAATGTGGCTAGGGTCTAGTGGCCGGAAAAGGGGCAAGTTCAGGTCTGCTACGGGGACACGGATTCTCTACTGTTCAAAGTAAAAACCCAAAATATAATTGATGATTTGGCACACGGTGAAATTATCAGCTCACGGATGGACTACACCAATTGGAGTAGTCTTTACCCAGAGCTAGTGAATCGTCGGGCGCCAAATCAGCTTTTATTTTTTAAATCAGAAATGGGAAGCGACATGATTTCCCGTGGTAAGTCCGAAGGTTTACTTTATACAGACACACGGCGAGGAAATCAAGAAACGGTGCAAAGGAGTACCCACGCGCTATGTGGATAAGCATTTTAACATGGACATCTTCGGGAATTGCATTGTTGAAAATATAATTCCACGAAACAAATTGCTGGCAATTCGTTTCCCCAACTAAAGGAACTTTACTATAAATGTAGAAAAAAATTGCCATGAGTATCATCTCTAACAAGGTCTATGTTTGTCAAGACGGTGTGACCACCCTTCCCCTTGGACACTATTTAACTTCAGACCGGGCCGAATGTGTTATCCATAGGGAAAGTCTCCGTTTAAATAAAGTCCAGTAAATTTTTTCCCAAGACTTTTGGGGGGGCCCACGGCCTTTGGAGGGGGGGGGGGAGGCCTCGCGGCCCGGGGGGGGGGGGCAGCCGCCAGCGGGGTGCGCACCGCCACTATCAAAGTTATCTCTTTTTTGACTTAGAGCAGATTTTTTTGTAAATGTTTCATTAAAAAAAGTGATATTATTTCAAGTGCTTTAATCTAATGTTGTATTTTTTATCTATAAATAAACAAAAAAAAGTGACTTTATTTAAGTGTTTTTTCTCTGTGTGCCTATGTAAATGTTGTATTTTTTTATAGCTAAATTTAAAAAGAAGTTCATTTTTTAATGTTTAATGTACTTTTTTTTCAATGTATTGTTACTTTTTTTTATGCATATAATAAAAGAAAATATGATTCTTTATTCGTCTTCTTCTTCTTATTATTCTTGAACAGAGTAGTAGTAGGCAAATTATTTAGTCATTAGACAGCTATTGTCTACAGTTAGTTGTCCAGGTGAACTGTTGAAGGGAACATGTATCACTTTAAAACACCATTCAGATCGCTTCTATGTGGGCCCTCAATTTCGGGCAAAACAACACTTTACGAAAATAATTACAAATTGTAATAAAATGTTTTTGGAAATTCTAAAAAAAATCTACTATTGCTACAGTATTTGGCACGAGTCATACGATAAAATAAAAACAAATGCAGCCACCATGGTTTTGGTGAAGATACAAATCATACAGGGACTTGATATTTTCAACATTATTGAACCAAACTCTTGGCTGATCATTGACGATCTGGCTGAATCTATTGAACAATGGTCGTAGGAAATGCTGCAATTGTTCACTGTTCGCTCTCATCATGAAGAAATTTCCGTTACACTGGTTCTACATAATTTCTTTCATCAGAGAAAATATAAGCAAGAACTTGCATTGAACTGCACCTACTATATCATCTACAGAGTTGTTCGTGATTCTAGCTCGCTAATAAATCTAAGTAAAACAATTCATCCAGGTGCTACAACATTCTTTCTCTCTGCGTGCATTCAGGTTACTAATAAATTCCATGGTTACATTGTATTAGATCTTAATCAAAATAAGTCGGAGGATCTGCAATCAGTTACAGATATTTGCGACACTAAAATAATACTATATCTTCCCGTAAAAACTAAAAGACCTATTGGTTGCTATCATGACACTGAAGAAACTACATGCAAATAGACATTTGTTTTCAGTTCTAAGCACTTCAAAAACTCCGCTTAGGAAAGCAATACTCAAACATGGTATTGACAATGATTTCATTAATCTAATATCTGAACTTTGTTTAAATTTGACCGAGGGTAATGTTCAAGTGCCAGAAGTAGTTAAGTAGCAGGCAAAGCAAAATCGTTCCATTGTAGGTACATTGGCCTCTAAAAAGAAAGGAAAGAATTTTAAAAGGAAGCAACTTCTTCAGGCGGTCGGTAGCTTTTTCACACTTTTACTGCCAATAATTGCAGGACTTGTAAACAGTTTTCTCTAGATGGCA
This sequence comes from Artemia sp. Qi Xiang Cuo, assembly GCF_049724085.1. Classification (NCBI taxonomy): domain Eukaryota; kingdom Metazoa; phylum Arthropoda; class Branchiopoda; order Anostraca; family Artemiidae; genus Artemia; species Artemia sp. Qi Xiang Cuo. The sequence continues at coordinate 47,670,431 of NC_142813.1, read as the reverse complement.
AAACCCTATAAATTGACTCCAATAGAACTCACTTTCTCACCCGTGGAACACTTTGAGGACAATCTGAGTAAATTCCTTGACAATGAAAATATTGACGATGATAAAAAACTGCTTTTACGTCAAGATGCACTTCGCCGAGTGGACAAACACAAGTCCTATCGATCGAAGCCCACTGCTGCTGCTGGTATTGATCACAAAAAAGAATCATCTTCTCAAGAGTTTGCTGCTGCTGGAACATAATTAAAGAAGGAGGAATTGGATTCAATTATATTGAAATTTGTAAATATAATGCCCCACTCTTTTTGTTAAAAAATTACACGACTCCTAACCTATCTCTTGGAAAGTGGTCAAGATCATATTAAAGTTGAGAGCAATGGGGAAGGGATTATAATTCGGGGCAAAAGCTATAAGCAACTTGATTTGATCTATGACGTGGTTACAAATCGCAAATGACTATTTTCATTTGACACTCATCTCTACAATTTTCTAAATACATTAAACTTCCCCAAAAGTCTTATTGGCAATAGACAAATTCTAAAAAAATTAAATGAACACGCATCATCAACAACATTGACACCATTAAAATATGAACTTGAAGAAGAAGAAGATTTTAAATCAATTTTGGAAAATACTAGCACACCACTGATAGCTAGACAAAAGCGAAGACGTGTCAAGTCAACGTCACCATCACCACCACCACCACCAACAACCAGTATACAACAAGGTAGCGGGCATTACACAACGTGTTTACGTTCAAAATGGTTGAAGTTCTGAAAGGTGTTTATGAAAATATTGGTGAGGCGGTGAGTTTAAGTTCCCCCGCCACTCTTTGCAAAGTCACTGGTGTTCACAATAAAAGTGTATAAGACTCTCTACAAAATTAATCAAGTAACACTCTGTATAGAAATCATAGACTTCGTGCTAATCAATAGCGAAAAACTAAAGCCTTTTTCCCGTTGCATATAGTACAAGCGGATTTACCGACTTGATATGAGACTCAACGACGTCACAATACACTGTACAAGTACATTTTACTTACAATGAGTGTTTATAGTCGCAATGCATATGCAATTCCATTGCGATCAAAGAGAGGTGTTGAAGTTGCTCGGGCCATTAAAAGTATTCTTAAACAGGATTCATATAAAAAAAATTCAAACGGATCATTGTAGTGAATTTGTTAATCCTCATGTTGCAAAAGTACTAGATAAATATAGTACACTGCGATATCATAGTCAAAGTCCTATAAAAGCTGCATTGGCCTAACGATTGATAAGAAATATTCGACTTTTAATTTCAAGATATTGTAAATTGAAAAATACATCGACTTCTATTCATGATATAGATACGATCGTGCTGATTTATAATCAACGACTTTATCGATCATTGTCCAGCTCTACGCCAATGGAAGTTCATCATTCGGATCATGATACAATTGACACCTTTCTTAAACAATATTCCAATTAAAAAATTGGCAAGAGGAAAAATAAATTCAATGTTGGTGATACTGTTGGAATTAATAGAAAAAGTAATGTTTTTGAAAAGGGGAATTACTTGTGGTCCACTGAACTTTTTAAAGTGGCAAAAATCCTAGACACTAAACCCATAACTTATCGTCTGCGTGATACCAAACATGAAGAGATTCTCGGCGGCTTTTATGACTATGAACTGCAAAAAGTTAAAAATGCTAGTGAAATCTATCAAATTGAAAAGATATTAAAGACACGTACTCACAGGGGTAAGAAACAGTTACTTGTTCGGTGGCTAGGATACAACTCTGATTTTGATTCTTGGATCGGTGTTGATGATATTGACAATGCCCAATGATTTCGATGTAACTTTCATGTCCAACGTTTCCGATCCTCTCTACAATGACTTGAATATGACAAGTGATTTTTGGACAAAACACTCCCCCGCCATTAAATTTTACGGAGCGTATGAAGTGGCTCTTTTTGACTGTATTCTCAAAAATACCTAGACATCCTAAAAAAGGATCGAGTCTATGATATAAAACTTATACCAATCGATTGGACACTCTTTGTCGACTATGAATGGGTTGAAGCACTTAAATGTAGCGAATTTCCACATGCCAAATTGAAATATATTGAATATGATAAGATGGGGGATTTATGTCTTGCAATCAATAGAAAAATCTCGCCTCACAGGAATAGTGGATTCCATTTTCATTGTGTAATGCAACATGATAGGATTTATAACACATCAGCTCTTGATACTGACGTAATTATTCTTAATGATATTCTAAGAAATATTCTTTGCTTTAAAATAAACATGATCAATGGCGAAAACTCTGGCACCGTTTACAGGAAGCATAAAGTTATTTTTGCTGATTAACCTCCTGGTTTCGTCTTAAACTCTTGTATGTTTGTCTATGATTCCTTTGTGGAAACGTTGAGAGTCAGTAATTCAATTATCCCCCTCCTACGTGTTCTTGAACGAAAAACAAATCATAAACTTCTTTATCACTATAATATAAAGCATCTTCAGTATGTTCCTGTATACACTTCGTATTTGAAACTCTGCCATTTTACACTAAGAAGTGAATTGGGTGATCCTCTAGCAATAACAAAAGGCTTAGCAGTGATTACATGTCATTTTTAACCCATTTTCAACGACGACAGCACAATCACCTAAAATGAATAATAGGAGACGTCCATTTGTCTGTGCCGATATCAAGTGCTATGTTGATGCTTCGAGTCTACGTAAAAAAGACAGTGTATCTGACTACTACAAGAGACGTGCTAAAATCTCGGGATATGTTCTTGGTAACCGTTATTTTAGGCTATTTTATTTTGCACTACCCTTTGCCAAAAAATATCTTGTGCCTGCTGCATCGAATTTTTCTACCCCCGCACTACAGGACTGGGGGTCGGGACAGATTTTCGAGGAGAGTGTTAAGGAAAATATTAGATTTTCAGCAAGAGCTGTTGGTGAGCAACTAAAATCTCGACAAAGTGGAGAGGGATTGAAAAGTATATGTTCGTATCATTCACTCAGCAGTCTCCACCCAGGCAGGAAGCAAAGGACATCAACAAGGACTTTGGGGAATAAAACAACGAAGGCCAATAAGCAGAAGAAGAAAAAGATTGTTAGATCAAAGAAGGATTTCTTTTCTTAAGATGACTTATCTCCCCCACAAGGATTCATATCCATCAATTAGTTCCTCATTGAATCTATTCAATGCTGAAAATGTTGATGTCACGGTCACGTATTGCTACTATTAACAATTTTATCCCCGACAACCCCTCACAGAGTCTATATCCATTCAAATATTTTCTAATGAAGACTATTTTATTGATTTTTCGTCAACATTCATTGATTTAAATTTTGTGGTGAAGAAAAAGTCAGATAATACAACTCCAAATGCCGGTGATGGTCTCTCCTATGATAACTGTATTCTACACAATCTATTCAAGCAAATTATTGCATTTATTACTGGGACATTGGTGAACACTAGGAATAATTTATCAAACTATGCAAGCTACATACAATTTATGATGATGACGCCAAAGGCATACAAGGAGTTTAGAGGGCAATCATTTGGCTATGAATATCGAACAGGTGTTGATACCGACGATGAGTTGACTACTGCAGTGACCCAGGAGTATTATCTAGTTGGAAAATTAAATCATGAGATAATCAATATATCCCAATGGTTACCCCCAATGTTAAGAGTGACATAAAGTTACAAATGGCTCCAGCAAATTTCAGTTATTGAAAAACACTTCCTGCAGAATCCGATTCAAATTTCATCATCACATCGGCAACTCTCCACGTTCAAAAACAATAGGTTATGAGATCTTTTGCATTGGTAGCGGAAAAGCTAAGAGCCAACGGCAGCAAAATTAAACTTCTTGTTCCTCATACAATCACCAATCAACGTCACATTGCCGCCGGCTCTCGTAGCTATACCGATTAATTATTTATCAATGGAGAAATCCCTTCAAAATTGGCTTTGGCATTTGTAAAAAGTGGCAGTGCTATCGAATCCTGGATGGAAACCTTCAACTATTAAGATTTTTTCGATCTATCTAATTACGTGTACAGCGTGACCTACATTCCATTCTAAACTTTATCGTTTGGCGACAAAACCTTTAGAACTCTGAACGAGTTGACCATATAATCCCTAGATCATGACCAAACTATTTGAAAATGGAATAACAGATTCAATGTTTTCAAATAATCATGGGGTTATTTTGGGTTACGGTTCAGGTTACGTTCAGGTTCAGGTCAATAATCAGGTTACGTGCGCGCACGTAACCTCGTCTAGATTAACCTTAAAAAAATGAAATAAAGCTATGTCGACTTTGCATGTCTCTCTCACTATGTATTCGCCGTCGTGGTGTGTAACCAATCACCAATCAAGTTATTGTATATTGAGCAACCTACGCTGTCTCTGATTGGTCCCTAAAAATGGGTGTTGTCTAAAAAACCAGTCTGGCAGAAAACGTGGAGTTTTCGTACTGCTCACTTTTTGCAATGTGTAGGAACCAGTGGGGAATCCCCGCTCGTTTGGAAAGGTGCCAAGGAAAGGCATGCAAATAGCATGTAGTTTCAAAACGTGTTTAATCAAGTTTCTTGAATGAAGTATCTGTACTGTATATTCAAGAGGTGAAATCAATAAAGAACTTGTTACTTACTTACAAATATTTTTATAATTTCTTGAATGAAATTTCCGTATTGTGTGTCCAAAAGTTGACTTCAAGAAAGAAATTGTTACTTACTGAGAATTTTTTCATAATTTCTTGAATTAAATTTCTACATCGTGTAGCTATGTGAAAATTGTTTTTGATAAGTAGAAAAAAAAAGTTAATGAATTGAGATTTTTTCACAATTTATTGAATGAAGTATCTGTACTGTATATCCAAGAGGTGAAATCAATAAAGAGTTTGCTACTTAATTACAAATATTTTCATAATTTCTTGAATGAAATTTCAGCATTGTGTATCCAAGAGTTGACTTCAAGAAAGAAATGGTTACTTACTGAGAATTTTTACATAAGTTCTTGAATTTAATTTCTGCATCGTATATCTAACTCGTGAAAACAATAAAGAGTTTGTTACTTACTTAGAATTTTGTCATAATTTCTTGAACGAAATGTCTTTTTGTTTATTCAACAGGTGAATTCAAGAAAGAATTTGCTAAATAGACTGAGAATTTTTTCTTAATTTCTTGAATTTAATTTCTACATCGTATATCTAACTCGTGAAAACAATAAAGAGTTTGTTACTTACTTAGAATTTTGTCATAATTTCTTGAACGAAGTGTCTTTTTGTTTATCCAACGGGTGAATTCAAGAAAGAATTTGTTACTTACTTACAAATATTTTCATAATTTCTTGAATGAAATTTCCACATTGTGTATCCATGAGTTTGCTTGAAGACGGAAATTGTTTCCTGCTTAGAAATACTACCGAATTTTACGATCGAAATTTGAGCATCGTTCATGTAGTTAACAAGTGTTTGTTTGTACGATTAGAAAAAAGCTTCTTAATAGCAACTGTCTCAAGGCTTCCTGTTGGTCGTATCTGCCCTGTACATCAAAGAGGTGAAATAAAAAAAGAGTTTGTTACTTAGTTACAAATATTTTCATAATTTCTTGAATGAAATTTCCGTATTGTGTATCCAAAAGTTGACTTCAAGAAAGAAATTGTTACTTACTGAGAATTTTTTCATAATTTCTTGAATTTAATTTCTACATCGTATATCTAACTCGTGAAACCAATAAAGAGTTTGTTACTTACTTAGAATTTTGTCATAATTTCTTGAACGAAATGTCTTTTTGTTTATCCAACAGGTGAATTCAAGAAAGAATTTGCTACTGAGTTACAATTTTTTCATAATTTCTTAAATGAAATTTCCGTATTGTGTAGCCAAGAGTTGACTTCAAGAAAGAAATTGTCACTTACTGAGAATTTTTTAATAATTTCTTGAATTGAATTTCTACATCATGTAGCTAAGTGAAAATTGTTTGTGATAAAGAGAAAAAAAAGTTACTTACTTGCTATTTTTTAATAATTTCTTGAATGAAGTATCTGTACTGTATATACTAGAGGTGAAATCAATAAAGAGTTTGTTACTTACTTAAAAATATTTTCATAATTTCTTGAATGAAATTTCCGTATTGTGTATCCAAGAGTTGACTTCAAGAAAGAAATTGTTACTTACTGAGAATTTTATCGTAATTTCTTGAATTAAATTTCTACATCGTGTATCTAAGTCATGTAAACAATAAAGAGTTTGTTACTTACTTAGAATTTTGTCATAATTTCTTGAACGAAATGTCTTTGTTTATCCATGAGGTGAATTCAAGAAAGAATTTGCTACTTACTTACAATTTTTTCATAATTTCTTTTATTAAATTTCTGTATTGTGTACCCAAAAGGTGACTTCAAGAAAGAATTTGTTACTTACTGACTTACAATTTTTTCAACGTTTCTTCAATGAAGTTTCTGCACTGTGTATCCAAGAGGCGACTTCAGGAAAGAGTTTGTTACTTGTTTACAATAGAACTATTCTAAAGAATAAAGACGGTTAAAGATTAAAGATTTTTATTGCTTAAACGTATTAACAGATTTTTTTTTTATAAAAAAAAAAACACAACAACAAATGTTTACATAAAAATAGTACTTAGAGTTCACTCTTAAACATCCACAAACGATGGTCCCATGATATAGAATAGTTTTTAACATGTCTTATGGATTTATCACGATCAGGTATGTTCATAGGTATCCACTGTGCGAAGAACCTAACCTCGTCTTCAGGACGGTGAAAACCCCCTTCAAATTTAGGACACTTAAACTCTTCTAGATTGGAAAGTGGAATCCTAGGGTCAAACTTTTGAATTAAAACTTTATCTGTAGGTACATTGCCCTTTACGTAGAGCGCTTCAACCCCGAAAAAGCTGAAAATTTCACTGACTTCCTCCTGAACATTTCTCAGTTCCTGACCAGCATTATTAAGTGCTGTAATCACTCTATCATAGAATCCCAGTCTGTTTATATGACGTAATGTAGTACTCCACAAGCTTTTATCATACTCAAACACGTTATAGTTCACTATCCAATGATAACAGTCAATTTCTTCGAGTTCCATAGACAATAATAAAAATGCACATTCAAATATAACAACACAAGATGATTTTTTCAAACTGATAAATTCTGTGTCATACAGTCCTATCATATTGGAAGTTATTAATGTAGTTGTTAATCAGAAAAATACTTCATCAAACTTTTATATCTTCGCTCAAGGTTGAATGGAGTTATGGCTAGGGGGATGAGTCCTAAAACCATCTGAATTCATTGTGGGGAGGAGTCATAAAACCCCTGGAAGTCATTGCGGGGAGGAGTCATTGAACTCTCGGTAACTGATAAATCCTGTTTCATACAGTCCTATCATCTTGGAAGTTATTAATGTAGTTGTTAAGTAGAAAAACACTTCATCAAACTTTATATCTTCGCCCAAGGTTGAATGGAGTTATGGCTAGAGGGATGAGTCCTAAAACCATCTGAATTCATTGGAGGGAGGAGTTATAAAACCCTCCAGGAACCTAACACCCATGAACATCTAGAAAACTATGTCTGAAAACCCAAACAGCTAATTAAATATTCTAATTCATGATTTCCGGCACGTAAGGCTCAATAGTAACCGAAACTCTAAAAAAAGGAATATTGATACCAATAGATACAACAAAAATGTTCCTTTAGTAGCTGGGCAATTAGGCTAAAAATGCAGATATTTATGCAGAGTTTCAACTAGCTATGGCTAAGTTTGCTAAAGACCAGCTATTTTCTTGCAAAAACACACAAAATCAGAAAAAATGTTCAATGTTCCTTTAGTACCTACGCAATTAGGCTAACAATGAAGATAATTATGCTGAGTTTCAACTAGCTATTGCTAAGTTTGATAAAGACCAGCTAATTTCTCGCGAAAACACAGAAAATCAGAAAAAAATTTCAATGCTCCTTTAGTAGCTACGCAATTAGTCTAAAAATTAAGATATTTATGCGGAGTTTCAACTAGCTATGGCTAAGTTTGCTAAAGACCAGCTATTTTCTTGCAAAAACACACAAAATCAGAAAAATGTTCAATGTTCCTTTAGTACCTTCGCAATTAGGCTAAAAATGAAAATATTTATGCAGTTTCAACTAGCTATGGCTAAGTTTGCTAAAGACCAGCTGTTTTCTTGCGAAAACACACAAAATCAGAAAAAATGTTCAATGTTCCTTTAGTACCTACGCAATTAGGCTAAAAATTAAGATATTTATGCAGAGTTTCAACTAGCTACGGCTAAGTTTGCTAAAGACCAGCTATTTTCTTGCGAAAACACACAAAATCAGAAAAAATTTTAAATGTTCCTTTAGTAGCTACGCAATTAGGCTAAAAAGTAAAATATTTAAGCGGAGTTTCATCGAGCTAGGGCTAATTTTGCTATATACAATTTCTTTATTTGCGAAAACACACAAACTCGAAAAAATAGTTCAATTTTCCTTTAGTATCTACACAATTAGGATAAAAATTAATATATATATTCAGATTTCCAACTAGCTATGTCTAAGTTTAGTACAGAACTGCTAATTTTTTGCGAAAACACACAAACTCAGAAAAAATGTTCATTTATACTTTAGGAGCTATGCAATTAGGATAAAATTGAAGATATTTATGTATAGTTCCAACTAGATACGACTAATTGTAGTCAATACACGTTTTTTTCTTTCAAAAACACACAAAATTATCAAAAAAGTTCAATGTTCCTTTAGTACCTACGCAATTAGGCTAAAAATTAAAATGTTTATGTACAGTTTCAACTAGCTATGGCTAATATGGCTAAAGACAAGCTATTATCTTATGAAAAGACGCAAAATCAGAAAAAATTTTCAATGTTCCTTTAGTACCTACGCAATTAGGCTAAAAATGAATATATTTATGCACAGTTTCAACTAGCTATGGCTAAGTTTGCTAAAGACAAGCTATTTTCTTGTGAAAACACACAAAATCAGAAAAAATGTTCAATGTTCCTTTAGTACCTACGCAATTAGACTAAAAATGAAGAAATTTATGCAGAGTTTCAACTAGCTATGGCTAACTTTGCTAAAGACATGAACCATTTCCATAAAAATAGCTCTTAATAGAACGTTTTAAGCGTGAACTCCGATTTTTCAGACGAAATTATAGAAAATATCTTCAATACATGATTCTCTGATTATAATGTATATTTTCAGTCAGAAAAGCGTGGTTTTGGTTCAAAAATGAACCATTTCCATAAAAATAGCTCTTAATAGAACTTTTTAAGCGTGAACTCCTATTTTTTAGACGAAATTATAGAAAATATCGTCAAAACACACTTCTCTGTTTCAATTGTGTACATTTTCGCATTTTCTGGTTCAAATGTGTATCTTCAGTCAGAAAAGCATAGTTTCAATTCAAAAATGAACCATTTCTATAGAAATAGCTCTTAAAAGAACTGTTTAAGTATGACCTTCAATTTTTTCAAACGAGACTATGCAACTCAACCGCATTTAACTAATCCCCCTGTAACTTAATCCGCACGTACCTGAATCCCCCATGCAACTGAACCCCCCCCCCCCCCCATGTAACTGAACCCCTGTATAACCGAAACCCCGTAAAACTGAACCCCCGTGCTACTGAAATCTCGTGCTACTGAACCCTCAAGCAACTCGATCCCCATTTAACTAAACCTCCATGTAACTGTACTCCCTTTAACTGAACCCATCGTGCAACTCAACCCTCCATGCAACCCATCTCCCTCAAAACACTTTTCAACCATTTCTTGTTAATTTTTTTTTATTTCTAAAACTATTTTAAATTGACAATAATCTCCAAAACATCACTTGTGTGTTATACAGTACATAACCACCCCATCTCCTCCAATTCGCAAATCCCATTACCCTTTTTTTGCAAATGTTAATCAAACATTTCCGATTCGTCGTTAGGCATTTTTCAAATTTATAACAAATTACCTGAGTTAACAACTCCTTCTGGCCTCCAAAATTGACCCCTCCCCTCTCTGCCCTCAGACATGGGGGAACGAAGGGAAGGTTAGATCCTATTTTAATTGACAATACTTATCAAACATTACTTGTGTATTGTACAGATCAAGTATCTCATTCCCCCTTTTTAAATGTTAATCAAATAGTTCTGATTATGGTGTCAGATTTTTTTTGGTCAGCTTTTCAAAATGTTCGTATTTGGAACTCTGTCAGTTAACACTAAGATGTAAATTGGGTAACCCTCTCGCAATAGCAAAAGGCTTAGCAGTGATTGCATCTCATTGTCGGGCGATGATTCAATCAGATCAGAGTTGTGCAAATGGAATACCTTTTTCGCAAATTGAGTTAGCTTCTATTTCATAGGCAAAATATTTGAATTCCTTTCATTCAAATCACCTATCAAGTTATCAAAAAATATATGAATTAGAAATCTGGTCCATGTAAATTGCGTCAGAACAACTTGTCCTTCATAACACGTTATGCAAAGCTTCTATAGAATAACGTTGAAATTGCTATAGCTTCCATAGAATCCAGAAGGCCATGTGAGGGGGTACTCACTCTCTTTTAAAAGGTGAAGAGCTTCTATAGAATAATATTGAAATTGCTATACCTCCGAGCAAAGTATAAGGCCATGTGAGAGGATACTCACTCTCTTTTAAAAGTGAAGAGCTACTATAGAATAAAGTGGTAATTGCTATACCTCCGAGCAAATCCAGAAGGTCATGTGAGGGAGCTCTGAATCTCTTTGAAAAGGTTTATACAAGGCTCAGAATAACATTGAAATTGCTATGGCAGCAAGCAAATTCCATAGATAGTTACTACTTATATGAGGGGGTTCTCCCCCAAGTCAATACTTCGCTCTTTACGCTACAGTTGTTTTTTTTAGTGCTTTCAAAAGAACTATCTATTCTAATTAAACGGCCTTTGTGATTCAGGGGTTTGTGAATTAAATTTTTTTTTAACTTTTAACGTAAAGAGCGTGGTATTACGAAGGGGAGAACCCCATCATATACGTAATAAAATATACTTAATAAAAAAAAAACAATAAAAAAAAACAAGCGATCCAGCTCAATATTTATCAAAACTTTTAAAAATGGAACTTTGATGCTAATAAATATATCAAAAGAATGGGCTTATAATGCTGACTCTAAATATATGAATTTTATTAACTTTAGTATTACTCATCAAAGACTACGAGCCTGAAAAAACTCACCTGATTTTTTAAAGAGGGGGAAACATCCCCTAGAAGTGAAAAATTTTTAATGAAAATCACACCGTCAGATTCAGCGTATCAGAAAACCCTATAACATAGGTTTCAAGCTCATATCTGCAAAAATCTGCAACTTTGTATTTTTTGCCAGAAGCAAAATATAGGAATATAGAAGTTTGTTATGTTAGTTAATTTGTAGATTATGTCAGAACCAAATGAAGAAAGAGCCATTTTGCAAAGCAAGAGTAAAATTTGTTCCAAATTTTGTTTGCTTATTCAATGACTTTGAGCAAAAATCAAAGCTGCATCAACTAAAAAATGATCAGAAATTAAATAAAAAAAAAAAGTTTTTTTAAACTGAAAGTAAGGAGCGACATTAAAACTTAAAACGAACAGAAATTATTCCGTATAGGAAAGGGGCTGTCCCCTCCTCAACGCCTCGCTCTTTACGCTAAAGTTTGACTCTGTCTCACAACTTTATTTTTTAAAACAATAAAAAACTATAGCGTAAAGAGCGAGGCGTTAAGGAGGGGACAGCCCCTTTCATATACGGAATAATTTCTGTTCGTTTTAAGTTTTAATGTCGCTCCTTACTTTCAGTTTAAAAAACTTGTTTTTTTATTTAATAACAGTAAAGAGTAGACCATGTACTTTGGGACTAGAAGCTTAAAAAAACCTTCTTCGTAACTACTTAACTTTCGGGTAACTTTTGTACAGGGTTGACAAAAATATTTGGGAGCAAGTTTAAAAAAGGTATAAAAGGGATACTTTTAGTACACCTCCATCAAGGAGGCACACTTGTGCCTCTTTAAAGAGGCGACCCACAACAATGTTAAGTGATTTCCAATCCTAGCGGTCACAAAGAGATGGCAGTAATCGCATTATGTAGCTTAAGCGGAAACTAAAAAACATGTGAAACTTCACCCCCCTCTGATTTTGTCTTCATGGGGGAAAGTGGACCGGAAGTTTCGACCCTCCCACCACAGCCCCCCTTTAACGTTGTCCGATCGGGCTGAAATTTAGAGGATAAGCTTTCCTAGGGCCTGGAAGCTTATCCTCAAAATTTCAGCTCAATTCGATCAATCCTTCCCTGTTTTCCAAAAAACCAAATATAGCCACATAATGCTCATCAAATTTTTTTTATCAGAAACGCCTTCATGCCACACTTGGCACTGGATCCGGTGGAATTATTACTCTTTCGAACCGGAATTTAGCATGTTAAGGACTTTCAATACTTTCAAATCAAAAAAATTTCCCCCGAATTTTACTTTTACCAAAAACGTCGTTTCCCCATAAAAGCCCAGGTTAATTTTTGTAATTCCTAAAAGCATAGTATTTCATTATTAAATTAGATCAAATTAGTCCTCTTAACCTGACAGGACCGACTGCAAGCTTCCAAAAATTCCAGCTCTTTCCTAGAAGCTTTTTTTGTCGAAAAACGAAAATCTTACTTTGTATTTGCTTGCGTCGAAAACACATTACAGAGACTAGAAATAATTTAACAATAGTCTCTGATGGTACAGTGGTCACTATTCCTGTCTGTCATGCGGAAGACCCGGGTTCGATTCCCCGTCAGAGTAAATTTTTTTATACATTGAATTTAAAGTAGTATCTCTTAAATTTAAAGTTTAAAAAATAAACTCAATTTCTTTTGTAAATCCAATCTATTGAATCCTTCGGCTCAACAGGCGTCTCCAGAAGAATATCACAGTCGGACTTCAGCTTACAGGTAAGTCTCCATTGCTTTGATAACATGCCGTATACCCGCATGCTCGAAGAAACGTTGTAAAAGAAAATCTTACTGTGCGTTTGATTTGAGTATTCAGGAATTAAAACCCTTAACAGAAGAATCTTCAAAAGCAGGGGGTTTGGGGGGCGGCAGCCCCCCAACTTTAGCTCCTGACACGATCAGCTAACAGTTAGTCAAGCAATAATAAGTAATAAACTGTACAAAAACGTGCAGAAATTATTTGAAAAAAACTACGTTTTCTAAAGAGTAAAAGAGACAGAGTCATAAGTTTGAACCTTAAAAAGTACAGGGATTAGGAGGTACAGTTGGGGGCTGCCGCCCCCCAAACCCCCCGCTTTTGCAGCCTCTTGTTAAGATTTTTATTTTGGGGGTCTACCGCCCCCCTCAACCCCCGCTGTTTCCCTTGCAAAGAAATGCTTTGCAACACGAACGAAGTCTGCTTGAATTTTTTCCCGTAAGAACATCCTATTGCATCTCTTTGATTAGAAACAGTACTGAGCCTGTTTGCTGGATTTTTTAAAGGAGATTTTTCCCTAACCGATAACAAGCTATAATGTGATGCACTTAACAATTTTGAACAGAACAAACAGGGAAAAGAAGAAGGGTTCAGCATAAACAAGCAGTTTAGGTTCAGGTAGGTTCAGGTCCATCTATTTTTCCATCATACATAATCACACTGAATACATTACTATACGTAGCACAGAGACAAGTTTGTAGTTATAACTGTAACAGACTGAGTTGTCATTGCCAAATTCTCTGAAGATTTAAAAAAAATGCCATTGAAACAGTTTCATTCGTGTTGGTACGACCAACTGATTGCAGGCTAAAGGACTTAAAAAAACTTAACAAAAGAGGCTGCGAAAGCGGGGGGGGCGGAGCCCCCCAACTGTACCTCCTAATCCCTCTACGTTTTAAGGTTCGAACTTGTGACTCAGCCTCTTTAACTCTTTAGAAAACGTAGTTTTTTTCAAATAATTTAAAACTGATGGTATAGTGTAACTTGACCTCTAATTCAAAACCTCTAGCTCTAGCTGCTTGCTTCCATCAGTTGAGTGGCCCATTCACGTGTTTATTAAAGTTACAAATTTTCGAACAAGGTTGCCGTTTTAGAGAGAAAAAAAGAAAAGCAGCCCGCCAACGAAGCAGGGTAAAATCCTGAATTAATAAGAAAGTACGAACTAGAAAATCGCAAGGCAATTTTGCACAAGACAAGAGCTAAAACCTAAATTAACAATGGTTGATTTGGGAAAAAAAAACTGAGTGTCCCTCATATAAAAACCGGCCTTTTGAGACCCTAAAAAGTCCTAGCGTTACTCAAGATGAAAAAATGTCAAAACTAAACCTCTTTTTAGCAACCCTGCTTTGACATGAATAAAAACAATTTGGGTAGGAAAAGAAGAGAATAAGAATAAACCCATCCCTTTCTCATATTTTAGCGGAAGTGAACATTGTGCATCAGTGACCGATAGGTTATTTAGCTTCTTAAAGTGAAAGTCTAAGAACTCATTAAACTAAATCATATTTAGCAGAAAAGATCGACCTTTACGATAAAATTACATATTTCATGTAATTTTTTTATAGTTATTTATGAGATGCGTTTTAGCATGAAACTTGTTATGGTTGTGTGTTTACTTGACGACTTGAGCAGTCAAATAGACAAAAATGAAAATGAAAGGTTTGCTTTGATAAGTTCGCATCACTTTAAACGAGCGAAACCGCATCTTTGGTTTTTTTATTCTTTTCAATTGCCGTCGCCAACTTTTTTTAATTGGTTCAAAATATATTTACATGGGATTGTTTTGCTGCTTCCTGGTATTCTACAAAGTTGTAGAATACCAATATTATCCAGGTATTTAAAAATAAATATTGGTACTAATTAATAAATAATTAATTGATTATAACCATTAATTGATATTAATCAATTAATATTAATTTAAAAATTAATGTTACTTTTCATTAGAAATTATATTAATTATTTTTACTATTAATTAAAAATTAATACTAACATTTCTTATATCACCTCGTCTTCAATATTGCTGGCATATCCCTTTAAAAACAAATTGTTTCAAATTATACTTCTACTAATAGAAGCGGATCTAGGGTCAATCCTTAGACTTAATCCCTAACCTTAGTTAGTCCTGGTCCTGGTTAGGGACTTTGCTGATAGTGTTGCAAAACCCATTACGACTCAATACCTGTTTTCTATGCCGTTATTTTCTGAAGAAAATATTTTAGCTTTTCCAACACTTTGAAATTCAGCTGAGATTATCGGTCTATAACCTAATCTCAAGTATCAATCACCAAAGCTAATTCATTTGTGCTTCACTGAAAACATTATACATTTCGAACAGTGTCCTTTGTATTTTTTTATCAGAGGCAGCGCTATAGCGAAGCCTAAGTAAAGAGCCATAATATGCCTTCAGTGTATTATTTTCCGCCTAAGTCAAATTCAATGTTCATTGCCCACTCCTTAACACTCACTGAAAGTTTCAACTTGATACCCCAAACTGTTCCCGGGATATTGTAGATGTGCCGTTCTAATAATCTGACAACACTTAGTGTCTTTTGGTTTTACCTTGCTACTTAGCTGCACGTATATTAGAAATTAAATAGGAATTTATACTGTAAAAACGTTTTGGGGATCAGAGACTAACATTTTTAACCTCTTTCGCTTCCCCTTTTACCAACAAATTGAAGTTTGTTTGTCCCACCTTCTCCCTGTTTTTTCGCCCAATAGTACCTCAAAGTTTCAACTTCATTCCCCAAGTGGTTCATAAGATATACCAGGTAATGCTATATCTATGACTTAGAAGCACATAGTTGCTTTTGATATACCTTTCCCCGTTCCTAAGTGAAAATTTGAGGTTTACTTGACCCCCCCCCCCCCGAAAAAAAACCTGAAAAGGGTCAAAAAACTAACGGAGTGGTTATCGTACTGAACTAGCAATCTTATGTCCTCCACAGAGGTTTATATGTTTATATACGTCATAAGTTTGAGTCCTTACGTCACTGGTTATTTAGTTTAGGACGGGGGTCAGTAGCTTGACTCTGTAAGCAAAGCCAGAGTCCAACTGTGTCTAACTGGGTACCAAGAAAAATTTGGGGAAGATAAATAGGAAGGGCGTGAAAAAGCAAAGGGTGTCTGATCCCCCCTCCCCGATTGCACCTCCTGGCTCAAGGGCCATTAAACAGGTATAAATAGCGTGTTTTGATTACTTGGATACCCTTATCGTCTTCCAATTATACCATGGTGACACTCTGGGAGTCTTGGACTAGCGAACGATCTCTAAAATCTTCCTTGCTAAAACGTATCTTTGCACTATGGCTAATTTCAATGATTTAGAACCATTGCCCCTGGGGCTGTGGGCGCTATGTTGATCCCGGAGGCAAATGTCCAAGCTGGAGGTCTGGTAGCAGAAAAAGGTACAGGAGAGAGGCTAGTTACTATCAAATCACTTTCAGCCCTTTAAAAGGGCTTTTGAACTTCCAGTTCTCAATCGCACGAGCCTCGTCCCAAGTATCACTTCATGAGAAGTGACTGGGGAAATAGTTTTGGGGTCATTTTCTGGCCCTTTGTTCGGCGTCTTTTTTTGCGGGGGGGGGAGGATAGATATTTATTTCTTTTTTCCGTCTGCATTGGGCTTCCCTTATCCTAAGGACTTATGAATGTTCAAGCCGATCGGGAAAGAAAGGCAGCTTCTTTTTTTTGGGGGGGGGGGGTGTCTTTGATTGGTTTTCACTTGATTTTTCTTGTAAGTCTCAAACCGACTAGGGACAACAAATTTTGGGCTCCATTCCGGGCTCCCTGACTCCTTCCCAAAAAATGTTTGATCCTTTTGACCCAGAGAACGATCCAATCGCTCACCCAATATAAAAAAGCCCCTATTTTCAGTTATAGATATTTGGCAATTTGCATTATTTGCGACACTGTTCCAAGGGTTTGTGGCGGTCTTGTCATCCCCAGAGGTATACACACTGAATTTTTCGACTATTTTGAATAAAATGGCTATCCTAAAATTTTGAGCGTACGACTTGGGGAGTTACTTGAGGGTCGGGTAGCAAAAAAGGGAACAGGGAGGAACCTGTCTTGGCTCCAATCCCTTTTTACTCTTAAGACACTAGAATCTTTAGTTTTCTGTCGAACAAAGCCCGTCCAAAGTTTTTACGACCACCCCTCCTATACGAAGAGGCTGGGGGAAAAAGTAATGTATTGCACACATAGGCCTACACTTTATTTAGGCAGTGGTAGTGCTTCCTCCCTCTGATAGTGATTCATAATGGTTTTCCATTACGAGGATGCATGGAAGAATTTTCAAATCCAGATGATTCCAGATCTGATCAAACAGTTGGTGGTAACGAACTGTAAATAAGGAGCGACTTGGCTGAATAGTAATCAACCCTCTAAAATATAGAATCTGGAGAACAATTAACACATTTTACGAGTTTCTATTAATAACAATGTGGAATTTTAGATTTTTGCCCAGAAGAAAGATCAGGGATACATATTTATTTGTTTTGTATATTTACAAGGGGAGTTCGTATCGAACCAATGATCCCTGAAGATCGGGAACTCCCCCCTCTCCCGCTCCCTTTTTCACCAAAGACAACCCATAAAATTATGAAATAGCCATTTGATTCAGGAGATCGGGAGAGGGCTTATTCAAACGAGAAGCAAAAGCTCTAGTGTTTTTTTAGGTGATTAAAAAGAATGGAGGGAATTACCCCCCAAAAACGTCAATTGATCTTAATGGAAATCACATCGTACATTCAGCATATCAGAGAACCCAGCTGTAGAGATTTCAAGCTCTATCTACAAAAATGAATTTCGATATTTGTATTTTTTTTTTTTTTTGCCAGAAGGAAGACCACGAATGCGTAATTATTGGTTATTTTTTCCCCAGGGGCGATTTTATAGAACTAGTGGTTCTATAAGATCGAGAGAGGGCTTATTCAAACGAGAAGCAAAACTTCTAGTGGTTTTTTTAAGTGACCGAAAAGGTTGGAGGGCAACTAGCTCCCCTCCCACCCCCTTTTCCCCCAAATACATATAATGAAAATTTTCAGAGAGCCATTTGATTCAGCATAGTTGAAAGATCCAATAACTATTCTTTTTGGGATGATGTGAACCCCCACCCCTGAAGAAAGTTCTGTAAGTTATGGAATTTGCCCATGTTTACATGTCGTATTTGTCATTGGAAAAGACACCGAAGTATTTAAGAGGGGAGGAAACATGTCGATGGGGGCTTTTTCCATGGAAATTTTTACACGGGAAGGCGGTGGAGGGGATTTACTGGCGTGATTTTAAAAATAAACTATCAGAAATAAAATAAATAAAAAATTGCAAAAGGAGCAACATTAAAGCTTAAAACGAACAGAAATTATTCTGTATATGAGAGTTGGTTGTTGTTGGTTGTATGTCTTTTAGATCTTACAAAATCATGTAAGATTTCGGACTATAGGGTTAGTGGGCTATAAAAGGCTATAGGGCAGTGTCATTTTCTCGTCAGCGCTGCCACGTTGACTAGTGAAAGTATATAAGCGAAACCAATCAGATAAACTTGACAACACTTTTCGTAAATAAAATTTTTAGCGTTATTTTGTGTTCATTACCCCTCCCCCCCCTAAAAAAAACTACATTATTTTAAGCTGTTTGGTGTCAGTTGTTTTTCAGCTGATTCTTTGCTGATCTTCCATTGATGTTTCTTTTTATTAATTTCTGACTCTGAGTTCCTCTAAGTTTATGACTCTTTTTTCAGTTACTCAACGAGTATCTTGCATTTTTGTGGAATATGGGTAACATAAATAATTATTGCAATTATCATTCTTATTGTAATAATCATTATTATATAAATTGCCCTTGGAGTGGTTAGGATCTTCACAGTTGAACTTACTCAATTTGAACTTGGATATGCAGTGAGAAATCAACATGCCTACCTGTATCATCATTTTCTGACGTTTCAACAGCTTTAATGGCGTCATCTAATCGCTTATCAAACCACTCCTGGGCGTCTTTTATGTTTGAAGACCAAATATTAGCCAGACGAGGATCTAAAATAAGGTGAATCCACACTCATATATAGGACAGTCAGAAAAGATGTGGGTAGTGTTTTAAGCGATAATTTTTAAGAGAGCCTTAAAGGGCCAAGAACAATGAAAATGAAATCTGATTTTGTGGATAGGCTAAATGGAAGATTACACAGCATCTTGAGGATCTGGCTGTGATAATTAAAAGTGCGAAATAAGCCATTTTTGTAACTCTTCAGGAGAGCAAAAAAACGGAAAAAAGTTTGTCCGTGTCATTTTTGTCTATGTTTAAAAATGACGTGTGCTTCTTTGGTATCTTCGTTGCGATGAGATAGGACAATTGCGACTGCACCATTCGATTCATAGTGCTAAGTATACCCACGACGCATACGTAGACCTAACTCATTTTCAACCAAAATGGCATATGTCGTACTTTTGATTATTACCGCCGAATTAGGAAAAAAGCAGGAATTCGATTTTTATTCGCAGTTTTATACAGTAGCGGGCGTCAAACATGAAGAAAAGTGTGTGTAAAATTAGCAAAAACCTATTATAAGAAACAGATTAAGAAAAAGCAGCTTTTCTAATAAGGTTCAATTGTCTTTGGGAATCGACATATTGCACGTGTGTCCATTGCCAGGCCCTATCCAAGGGAAGGGGGTTAGGGGGTTTGAACCCCTCCCCCGAAATGTTTGTACGGCTCGTAAAAATATAACAAAAATGAATATAAGCAAACTTTCGATGAGTTTTTTGAAGTTTTTTTTGTAATCCCCTTAAAAAAAATCCTTTTGTACCCCCCCCCCCACGAAACAATTTTGGATACGGCCCTGGTCTATTGTTACACACAAAACGCGTTGTAAAATTCGACTAGTTAGTTTCGCTTATTTACTTTAACGTTGCAACGTTGCAACACTGACGAAAATTTGGCATTGTGCTAAAAACTTCAGAATTGGTAAACAGCCAAAAATAATTTTAGAGAAGCGCGGCTTTCAGGTGTGAATGGACCTGAATTTTGAATAATAGCGGGTGCCAAATCTAAAACAAACGTGGGTGGAAATTCAAAAAAAACAACACTAAAAAAAATTGGTAACAAGCAGCTTAAGAAGGTGTAGCTTTCCTTTGAAGGTGTAATTGTCTTTGGAAATAAACAGATCGTTAGCGTTTCAAGTGTTACAAACGAAAGGCGTTGTCAAATTTGACAAATTAGTTTTGTCTTATTCATTTTCACGGTGAAACATGGCAACACTGATGAAAATATGGTGTTGCGCTGAAAACTTCATAATTGATAAGCAACAACAAAAAATTATAGAGAATCGCAGATTGCAGGCATGAATGGACCTCAATTTTTTATAGTAGAGGACACCAAACTAAAAACAAAGAAACGTGGGAGAAAAATTAACGAAAAATAAGCTAAAAACATATGGTAACAAGCAGCTTAAGAATGTGTAGCTATCCTTTGAAGGTGTAACTGTCTTTGGAAGTCAATAGATTGTTGGTGTGTAAAGTGTTTCAGACAAACGGCGTTGGCAAACATGACGAATTAATTTTGCCTATTCGTTTTCAAGGTGCAACGTTGCAACACTGACCAAACTGTGGTATTGCCCAAACACTTCCACTAATTTCAGCTATGGATGGACCTGAATTTTATACAGTAGCAGGCGCCAAATCAAAATCAAATAAATGAGGGAGAAAAAACAACAACAAAAGAAGCTAGAATATGGTAACAAGCAGCTTAAAAATGTTTAGCTTTACTTTGAAGCAGTAGCTGTCTTTTGGGAATCAATAATTTTCAATTTTTATTATTTCGATTTTCAGAAACCAAAAACGTATCCAGATTTCCCGTTAGTTTTCCTTATTTATTTTCACTGTGCAACGTTGCAACACTGACAAAATGTAGCCTTATCCTGAAAACTTCATTATTTGTAGGCAACCAAAAGAATTTTTTAGATAATTAGATATTAATAAATCTGAATTTTATATATTAGCGGGAGCCAAATTCAAAACAAAGAAACGAGGGAGAGAAATTTACAGAAAACATGCTGAAACATATGGTAAAAAACAGTTTAAGAAAATGTAGCTTTCCTTTTGAAGCTGTAGTTGTCTTTTGGGAATCAACAGATTGTTAATATTTGAATTTTTAGGAACAAAAAGTATTGTGAGATTTAACGTTCATTTTCCTTGTTTATTGTCACGGCGCAACGTGGCAACACTGAAGAAAATGTGGCATTGCCCTAAAAACTTCATAATTTGTTAGTAACAAAAAGATTTGTTTTTTAAATCGTGGTTTATGATATGAACAGACCGAAGAAATGTCTGGGGACAAAAATGTTTTAATTTTGATGTCCATGGTACTTGAATAGGGTTTTGATGTCCATTGTACTTGAATAGGTACTTGAATAGAATTTCGGTACTTATGTCTTATAGCCACCACACCCAAGAAGTGAAGTTAGGTTAATCCTAATGAAATATAACCTTCATACAACCTTTAGTTTATATTATAATATAATTTGGGCTATATATTTGCAAATTAGGCGAGTGGTGGTGGTGTTAAAGTATTTACATAGCGCCCCTAACCTAACCTAATCCCCACCTCCGGATGCGCAAATATATACCCCAAATTATACAAATCAAAGCATTATATCACTCGTCACTAATCTTTGTGGCTATGAAACAGGTTTTCTGAGATTTAACCTAAGCTAATTCTTGAGTGTGTTTCGTTTAATTAACAAGTACCTTCTCCTCTATGATAATTCTTGGCTCTCTCTAGCAAACGCTCGCCAATTCGAAGAATATATTGCCACGGAATGCCCAAGTAAAAACGGATTAGCCTACTACTGTATACAGAGAATTCGTACCATATTTGACCGTACCATGACAAGCAAAAAGTATTTTTGTTTTAGGTTCTAAAATTAACAATAGCCATGTAACTTTCAAAGAACAACAATTTGTATGGATAAAAAAAAGCTTTAAATTAGGGTAATGGTACCGAAAAACCCAACAAATGATCAATTAATTCATTGTGTTTGTCTCTTTCCTTAGACAACATCTGACAAAACAACGCATTCATCAAGCGTGTAATTTATTAGATAAAGAAAATATTGCTTGAATTACAGCGAATAAAGTACCCTAACAAAATAATTTTGTCAATAACAAAACTTGAGAAAGGTCAAAAACTTGCCATTTCTCAATAAAAAAAACGACCGCTTTATAAGCAGTACACCTAGTAACGTAGTAACCCTTGAACCGCAAATACATACAATTTCTTGGCTAAAATTAGCTTCACTGGCTTGAGTTACTCGAAGAAGAAATCTTCCTAATCTTGGGGTATTTCTAAGACAGGTAAACAATCTAAAAGAAAATAATGTTCGAATTATAAGGCCAAAATCAATTATTACGTGGCATCCTTTCAATCATTACAGGGTATTTTTAATTAAATATACAAACATGTTTTTTTCAAAAAAAAGTAAAGAGCAACAATTACATTTAAAAAAAACAGAAATTACTCTTTATATGAGAGGCGCTGCGGGCCCCTGAACCCCCCAACTCTACGCTAAAATTTGACTGCTGTTTACCAAAAACCATTTTTGAGCAAAAAAAAATATCGAAATGCAAGTAAATAAATCACGTTTCAGCTCTATCATTCTTGAAGCATTGTGATGAAAAATTTAAAAAATTTTTAAATTCATCTTGTGTTGGAGCATGCATTTCTGTTCGTTTTGAGCTTTCGGCTTTTTCACTTTCGTTTGAAAACTGTTTTGATTTAGTTTCAATTCTAACGAGAGGCTAGCTTAAGGGCTAGGCATACGTAGCTGAATTCGGGAACCGATTTCAGCAGGGATACCAGCAGATGGCTAATTTGACAGTGTATATATACACAAATCTTCATTAAAGTAGCCAACCGGCCAACCAGTATTTTATGCCTAAGAGTCCAGCTGGACATAAGGAAACATATTAAGAAAACAATTCTTACTCCATAATATGCAGAATATTCCTAGTTAACACATCTTGCAGAGGAGAGCCTTTATCTTCACTTCTTTCCTTGTTTTTCCAGTTTTTCTAAGAAATTCATGAATTTCTTAGGACCTATATATTCATAGAATATATACCCCCACCCCCCTAAAGTGCAAATATATACCTAGAATTACATCCTCAATCTAAATGTAACATCCATTTGCATCGCAAATGAACTTTATTCCCATATTAGCCATATGGTGGATGTCCCTTTTCAGCATCACGGGACAAACGATAGCGGTAAGAAAAAATCGCTGAAAGAAAAGTTTATTGCGCGAGATTTTCAAAACAAAGAATCATGGACACAAATAGTCAACTGGAGTTTATTAATGGTTATTTGATTGATCTCAGCTTTGTTCTCAGTTTAGTTCTCAGCTCAGTAGTGGGGTCCTTCACCACAGATACCTCTGGCTGACTATTTATTTGTATCCCTATTTTTTTTGTGATGATCATGATGAAAATCAGCACTGATTTTGTAAATCGGCACCGAGAACTAGAAAACTTTTCAAGCTCAAATCGACGCTGATTTTTTTAAAATCGGCGCTGATTTGGAAATCAGTTCCCGAAATCAGCTACATGTGCCCAGCCCTTTAACAAAAAAAAAGCGTATCTTTTACTAAATGTTAAGTTCAGTACTGTCTATCCAATGTACCTACATCATATATATAACCTGCTCTGTGTCGACAAGGTATTCAATCAAAGAGGGTAGCGCCACAGGGAACTTCCAAAACTGTCAAATTGCTCCAATAATATTTCCTTTGAGGCAATTTTTAACGTTTTCCTAGCCGACACTCTAGATCATTTTTAGCAAATGCCCTTTCCTGAACTTTAAGAAAGCAAATTCTGCTTCGTTTGATCGAAAAAACAAAATTTACACTTTATAATGATACAAGTGTCATTAAAATAAATATCCCTGTCTAGGACCGAAAACGAGAGAAATTAAACAGTTTTTTCTAAGGTTCTCGAAAAAGTGGGTGTCAGCTTTTAGTTTTCTGTCGTTTATTCGGATTTCTTTTCTAAACTGAACTGTACAATTAATAGTGAGACTGCTCAATTAATTCTAAATAGTTTGGCCACGCAAACTCAAAAAGCATACAATGGACGAGATAGGGCGATTTTTATAAGGTACCATCGCCTGAAGAACGAACTAGTTGTTCCTAGTTATGTAGTTCCTGTAGTTCCTGAAACAGCAAATGAAAGCTATTTTTCTCCATTTGTTGATACACGTGGTCACTAGAAGTTACTTGCCAAATCATAGTAACTATGGTTACTTTCCAAATCAAAGGAAACACATTGTGACATGAGCAGTGCCGTTCCTAAAGTTGGGGGTGCCCAGAAAAATTTCTTACCGCCCCCCCTCTCCCGACTCAAATATAAGCCTAAAAATAATCAAAGTGATTTTTTTTAAAGTGGGCGACTCCCAGCCGCGGTCCCCCAGTCACGGCGCCCGGGGCAGCTCCCTTGAACGGCTCAGAAGATGAATGTACGTCACGAAACCAATAGCGAATTCTCATCTTAACTACGAGAATGTGGAATTCTGTGACTTTTTTTGTCAAGAAATATCGAAACCGATATCCCTTCCCTTTCATTCAATTTCAGAAGGCTTTTAAGACGGGAGCTTTTTATGTGTGTTTATTTGTTTTTAGTCAGGAACGATGGTACCGAAACAGTGATCATAGAATATGGGGAGATGACTCAGTCTAACGAAAAGGAAAAATTCTAGTGTTCATTTTAAGTAGTAAATTAGACTGTACTACGGGAAAGTGGCATATTTTGCCATTTTGTGGTGTAAAACGACAGTTTTGGCCAAAGAAAGATCAAAACACAGTTGAACAAAGATAAACCATTCATTCTAAAGAATATTTTTCGACTAAGCCTTAATATTTGTACTGCTCGGCGAGAGCTCTCCTCTCATTGCAGAACTATTTTAAGTATAACATAAAGTTCACAATCATACGCTTACCTGCTCCGAAAAATGAGGGGATATCCCCTATCAAAAATATTTTTCAGAGAAATCCTCTTGAAAACCATTAAAATATGGCACTAAAAACTTGTCAATGGATAGTTGAGTCTGATCAAATTTATTCCGAACACAATGGGGACCACAACCCCTGACCGAAACTGCGAGGGTATTTGTTAATGTACATCCCAAGTGTAAATTAACACATTCTATCAAATCAACACCAGGGCTGTGGAGTTTAAAGTTTTAGTAAATTTTTGCTGAATGGAGTCAGAATAACAGAAATAATGTAAGACCCTTTGGAGTCGGAGTTGGAGCCAGAAGTTATGGAAACACATAACGGCTGGAGTCAAGCCAAACACTCCTAAATACTGCTAAAAAGCGGCAATAATTTACAAAATTATTATTGTGGGCTAATTATAGACTAGACTATAATTAGTCTACAATATTACTTTTCTGCATTTCTCTCATGAATATAAATTTCTCCCATTTATTTCTGGAGTAAATTAGCAGGAATGTTGAAGTCGGAGTTCATACTTCTTCGAAGAAAATGTTAAGAGCAATTATGTTTAAAGTTTCAGGAGTCGGAATCGATGGCAAAGCGGACCGACTCACAGCCTTGATCAACACTGAAGCCCATATTATCAGTCTTATATCCCTGGAGTTTAGTTCCAGCCTCAGGGGCATCAATTGGGGCTGGATATTACAGAAATTGAGACGGAACTTTTGTTACTGCAATTTCAAACTAACATAGTAAGCTATTACTTTCAATGATCAAAACACGCTGATGATGTTTATTACACATTTGCACTGTTTACACATCTTAACATCAAAAGTTCCATCATTTTGCATTTTAAGATGCATCAAAGTTCGCATCAGTTGTATACAATCACGACCGGAGAAACATTGGCTCAAAGGCTCGGAATCAGCCACCTGTCCATAACACACAGCCAATATTTTCTCCTCCCATTACTCCTGTTCACTGTTGCCTTTTGTCATAACCCACTGCCATCCTCAATTCATTAACTTACCAGTGGCAAGTTGTCTTTTTTCACGAACTGAAAATCACACTCGTTTTCTTGTTTTTTTTTTTTTAAATTACATTTTTGTAAATTTTCTCGTTTTTGTCAAACTTAAAAAACCTCCACAGTACAGTGGCGGATCCAGGGAGCGAGGGGGGCGCCCCCCTAGCGTAGTCTAAAGTAGTGTAATTTACTTGATTAACTCAAGTTTGCGTTAACTAAACTTGCTCCTACCGCAAGTTTAACGGATCAACCCATTTTGCCCCCCCTTCTAAAAAAATCCTTGATCCACCCCTGTCACAGTATGTTTTGAAAGTCTGCCAGCATTAGTTTTTTACCATTCATTATGCATGAATAGATTGAGAGTTTGGAATGGCGAACTGAGCGACCAAGAAGCTTAACTCATCCTTTTTAATATACCTTTCTGCAAAACCTGATCTGTAGCTGAAATTGACACTGATGTAAAAAAGAAACGAAATCCAGTGGCACCATCTGATGCCGGTGTGCATAACTTTTCAGAAAAATACTTTCTACTAAGGCCACCCCCCCCCCCCAATGCACTAATATTGGAATCTTGGCTTTGAGTGGTACAAGAGAAATATCGACAAGCAAGGCCGTATTCAGGGGAGGAATTTAGGAGGGTTTAACCCCCCCCCCCCTGAAATGTTTGTCCGACTCATAAAAACGTAATAAAATACATAAAACACATTTTGATGCGTTTTCTGGGTTTTTTGTATCCCCCCGCCAAAAAAAAAAAAAAAGGTATGGCCCTGCCTACAATGTCAATTACGACTAGTAATACTTCTATTAACAAGTAGCGCCACTTAAGGTCAAAGCAACACCGAGTATTATTTAGCCTACTTCCAGCATATTCGAGCACGGGACGCGGAATATATTTGGACCGTAAGTCGTCAGATTCTTGTGATCACCTAGCTTTACCCACCCTAAGTGGCTATTTGTCTTAAAGTACCAACAACCATGAAAATGACATCTGTTTTTTTCGAATTGGTTAAGCAGAAACTTATACAACCTTATACGAACGCATATCTTAATAAAATAAGAAAAAATCGCAAGTTCGTTATTTTTAAAAGACCTCCACTTGCAGTTAGGCAGATTTTTGGTAGGCTTGTAGCCAAATATGAAAAGAAACATAAATAAAAAATCAGCAGAAAATAAGCTAAAAACATAAGACATCAACTAGCATGAGAAGGTATAGTTGTCCTTGGGAATAAAAAAAAAACTGTTCATGTTTGAATTTTTATGAACCAAAGGGTAGTCAAATTTAACTAATTAGTTTTGCTGATTTATTTTCCCGAATCAACACGGCAACACTGACAAAATATTTTATTGCCCTACAAACTTCACAATCCCTAACTAGAATCACCAATTCAGAGTTCCAGCTTCAGGAAAAATTTTCTTCTTTAAAAAAAAAAACAGGCCAACAGGACTTAATTTAAAAAAAATAAGCGAAAATTAATTAATTAAGCTTTAATTTTTTCAAAGAAAAGCAACAGGCAAATACCGCTTACTTTCTTACAATATTTTAAAGAGTTCATTGAAATCTTCAAATAGCAAAATTCTTTAGATTCTATGATTCGAAAAATTTTAATAGCATATTTCGGAAAAAAATCATTTCAGTCAAAACCTTAATCTAGTTCAAAATTTAAAAAAAAGTAATTTCGAAAAAAGAAATATAATGTAGATACATGATCAATTTCCATGCATATATTTAAGCTTCCTTTAATGGACTTCAATTAGGAAAACAATCATTAACTATTATATTCATTTAATTCAATCATTTAATTCAATCATTAACTATTATAATCATTACTATTATATTACTATTATAATCATTAACAATAATTAACATTAACTTAATCATTAGCTATCTTGTTTAACAACAGATAAATTTAAATTCGGAACAAAAAATTATTTGAACAGACTAAATTTAATATAAATATAATATAAATTTAATATAATATAAAACTAAATTTAGAGACCAAAAATTATTATAGGACTTAAAAAAAAATTGATTACTTGCTATCCTTATAATATATCCTAGGGAAGAGAATTACGTAGATTTTTGGAAGGAGGGCCAAAAAAATATTTTGCAATTTGAATAAGAAGCACCCTGGGTGCTGGGTGCTAAAAAAAAATATTTTGCAATTTCAATAAAAGAAGCACCCAGAAATTCAGGAAAACTTAGGAGTTGCGGCGGCCCAGGTACCGTAAAACCCTCCACCCTGTCATACGGATTATTATTATTAAGTTAAATTACTTACCAATTTTGAAATCCTTGAGCGTATCTGATACTTTGTCTTTCATTTTTATAAGCGACTCTCTATACGAATCTAAAGACTCATCACTGGGAAAATAACCTCGTACATTCAGGGAATCTAGTTTATCTTTCCACTCATCATATGACTGAAAATAAAAATAATAAGGAATAAAGATATTATAGATAATAAATATTATTAATACAGGACAATTGGAAACGACAGTTTTCAGTATTAAATAAAAATACTAAAAATATTAAAATAAAATATTATATCATAAAAGTTTTTTTAAGCACTTTTATCTCCAAATGCAACAATAACTAACCTATTAATTCTGGCAAATTGCCAAAAGAACTTCTGACTCTATGTCAACCTTGGTTAATTCCGTATTTGCCAAGTATATGCTTGAATTAAAGTTAGAGATTTGAACGTCCATTATGAGCTAGTCCCATTCTTAGAATTACAAATTTTAAGCAATAATTAGGCTTAAGAACAACTAGGAATCATATAATTTTTTTCGATTTTTAAACTATTTTATTTAAACTCTAATTGTTTTGATAATCGAACAAGGAAGACCAAATACCAGTTTTTAAAGTAATGCTAAATGTTGTTTGGAAGATTGGTTTGGGGTGGTACAGGTAGGATTGGTAGGTAGGTGTTGTTTGGAAGAATGGTGGTAACATGAAATAATACAAGCGATAATTGTTGGTATTTAGTTTAGCATAGAGCAAGTAGGGCGAAAACGGATTACTAAGTTAATCAATAACTAAAAAAGATCAACTATAAGTATGGAACAATAGTAAAGCTTAAAATGATCCGAAAGTATTCCGCTCTTCACATTAAAGTAAGTTTTTCAAACACTTTAAAAAAGCTTCTTATTCCGATTAAACGGCTCGTGTGTCTCCGAAGTCGTTCTTAAAGAATTGGGACGAATCTCAAACTTTACTCTAAAGAGCGAGGTACTGAGGAGCGGGCAGTACCTCTGATTTAAGGACTTATTTCTTTTCGTTTTAAGCTTTAATGTTGCTCCTTACTTTCATTCGGAAAACTTGTTTTTTTGTTTAATTTCTGATCTTTTTCCAAATACTACCGGGAAATTCACCTCCCCCTTTCATGGAAAATTTACCGCGAAAAATTCCTCGACGGAAATTTCCTCCCGTGTAAAATTTCCATTGGACAAATCTATCGTTGCTGAAAAATTCTCCGTAAAAATTACATGGACAGTTCCGCTTGGCTCCTTATTCTAATTTCATTTGAAAAAAATAAATCTTTTTATTTATTCAATTTCTGGTGGTTTTTGAAATTACACTCCCCCCTCATTGGAAATTTTCTCCTGTGGACGATTCTTCCACGGAGGATTTCTGTTGCGGAAAATTCCCCATTGAGAATTGATCCCTCAAAAAATCCCTTCCTCCATGGAAAAATCCACCAGCTAACTGTAACTACGCTGAAAAGAATTTAATATAGTAATTCTGGGAAATTTCCCCAGTGTAAGATTTCCCATGGAAAGTTCACCCCCAAAAGATTCCTTCCGCACGGATATTCTCCCCATGGAAAATTCCCCCTCCTGAAAAATGGCTGTAAACATTCCAATATCAAATACTATATGTAAATAATGGGGAAATTTCATAAGTTACAGCCATTATTTACTATATGTAAATAATGGGCAAATCCCCAGAAGCGTAATTATTGGACCTTTCAACTATACTAAATCAAAATTTTGGTCAGAGGACTTTATCAAAAAGGGGGTGTTGGACAGGGCTGGTTGCACTACAATCTTTTTGGTCATTTAAAAAGGGCACTAGAACGTTTAAATGAGACCTCTCTCAATCTTCTAGGACCATTGGTTCGATACAATAACCCCTGGGGAAAACAAAAAAAAAGTAATAATCCAAAATTAATACGCAACCAAGATCTTTCCTCTGAAAAAAAAAATTCTACATTTTTGCAGATGGTAGCTTGAAACCTCTATAGGTTTTGGTTATTTTTGGTTACTATTAGGTCGAGTTGCTCCTTGCTTATAGTTTGTTACCACGACCTGTTTGACTACTCAAAAAAATTGAAATTTTTAAGACAAAAGCTGAAATCGTGCAGCAATCCTACCAAATAGTTGTAAATTATGACTAGAACGCTCCACGCCTTCATTTTATTGTATCCGGTTAAGCAAGTAAAAAGTTTATTTTTCAATGCTAGGTGCATTTTCATGGGTACGTTTCAATCCAGATGAAAAAATTATTTCAAATTCTGATTTCTATCTTTTAAAGCTTATCAAAAATATGCCTTCTAACAGAATCTTTTGAGTCACTAACTTATTCCGTATTAAAATTATTCCGTATATGAGGGACAGTTCCCTCCTCAACCATCACTCTTTATGCTGAAGTCTTTAAGTTCTTAAAGAAATACTCTATACTCCCCTTCAAATTCAAAGGCCCTTGTATTTAAGCAGTCTGTCTTAAAGAATTACGTAAAAAGTCAAACTTCAGCGTAGAGAGCAAGAGTTGAGGAAGGAGCTGCAACTCATCATATACTAAATAATTTTTTTTCGTTTTAAGTTTTTATGCTGCTCCTTAGTTTCAGCTTAGAAAACTTGATTTTTAAAAATTTAGTTTCTGATGGTTTTTCAAATCATACCAGAAAATCCTCTCAATCTCTGTGGAAAATTTCCTCCCAAAAATACCCCCATGAAAAATTCCTCCGGTTGAAAGTTTCCCCACCTAAACCCCTCCCCCCGGAAAATTCCCGCCGAACATTTTCCTCCCCGCTCAAAATTTTCCCCGGAAGATTTCTTCCACATCTAGAATTGAGAAGCCAAGGAGAAAACAAGAAAAATAAAAAGTATTCTATATTTGAATTCCGTAGAATTCCCCGCCCTGTAAAATTCCCCGGAACCTTTTTTCCAGCGGAAAATTCTCCAACGAATAAATTCCGAAGATATTCCATTATCAAATACTGTACGTAAACAATGCGTTAATTGCATCACTTGCAGCTCTTTCCTCAGGGGCTGTTGGGGGTCATTACATCCCCAGAGGAATAGTTATTGGATCCTTAAACTATGTTGAATCAAATGGCTATCTCAACATTTTGGTTGCATTTCTTTTGGGAAAAGGGGCATAGAAGAGGGAATAGTTGCCCTCCAATCTTTAGATATTGATTTTGGCACTAGAGATATTGATTTCCGTACGAACCAGCCCTCTCTCGATCTCTAAGGACCATTTGTCCCATACAATCAACCCTGGGAGAAAAAGACCTCTATAGTCAGAATTTCTGATATGCTAAATCTGATGATGTGACTTTAATTAAGATCATTTGAGTTTTTGGGGGTGTTTCTCCTTTTTTTAAAAATCAGGCAAATTGTCTCAGGCTTATAGCTTTTAATGGGTTGCATTAAACTTAATGAATGTATATATTTAGAATCAGCATAAAAAAAACAATTCTTTCGACAAATCAGTTATTATCAAAATTCTGTTTTTAGAGTTTCGGTTACTATTTGGCCGAGTTGCTCCTTACCTACAGTTTGTGGCCATGAACTGATTGAAAGACTGCTCTAATAACCAACATTAACATGAATGATCTGTAGGATCAGCAATGACCTTGATCAATTAGAACCCCCCCCCCCTCGAAAACAATTTAGGTCCTTGAGGAAATGGGCTAGAGAAGAAGCGGAGAAAGACACTAGCTCTGAAAAATGTTTCTTGCCTGATAGATTTGTTTATTGATCATTTTATAGCTGGATCTTTCTTTTTTATTCGCTTTTCTCAACAATATTTGAACCTAATAAAAGTATACATCAGAATTTTTGCTTCTTAGCTTAAACCTATGCAGGGCCAGATATAAAGCATTGACGCTTTTATCATAGGCAACGCGCTAGCGCTGCCTAAGTAAAGAACGATGTGGGTACAATGTGTTGTTTTTTGGTTCTTTATACCCGGGCACTTCGTATCGAAGGAGTTTGAAAAGGGCTCATTTCTTTGAACTTTGAAAATGGCTCATTCGATTGGAAATTGGAGTGGCTAGTGCCCTTTTTAATAGTCGAAAGTGATTGGAGGGCAACTAGGCCCCCCCCACCCACGCCCATCATTCCCCCAAACACATCCAATCAAAATTTTGACTTTATTTTCAGATAGAAAATATGTTTTGAACAGGACACTCGCCTAAAACCCTCAGGGCAAAGGTTTTAAGTTGTACCCGTTGTGCATATATGTCTTTTATAGATGGCATTGTCTTAGAACCTTCAAAAAAGGATAATTCGATTGGCAATTTAAAGGGCTAGTGACCTTTTTAATAGTCGAAAGTGATTGGAGGGCAACTAGCCGCCCCCCATGCCCATTATTACCACAAATACATCCAATCAAAATTTTGAGAGAGCTATTTGGTTCAGTGTAGTTGGTTTCCAGATATAAAATATATTTTTGAGGAGGACACTCCCCCACAACCCTCAGGGCAAGGGTTTTAAGTTATGCCCTGGGGGTATATAAGGTTTTTATGGAAGGCTTTGTCGTAACAACTTCAAAACAGGTTCATTCGATTGGGAATTCAAAGGGCTAGTGCCCTTTTTAATAGTCGAAAGTGATTGGAGGGCATCTAGCCCCCCCCCCCACGCCCATCAATCCCCCAAATACATCCAATCAAAATTTTTAGATAGCCATTTTGTTCAGCGTAGTTGATTTCCAGATAGAAAATATGTTTTTGAGGAGGACAATCCCCCACAACCCTCGGGGAAAGGGTTTAAAGTTAGGCCCTGGGGGCATATAAGGTTTTTATAGAAGGCGTTGTCGTAGAAACTTCAATAAAGGCTCATTCGATTGGAAATTCAAAGGGCTAGTACCATTTTTAATGGTCGAAATTGTTGGGAGGTCAACTAGCCCCCCCCCACGCCCATCATTCCCCCAAACACATCCAATCAAAATTTTGAGATATCCATTTTGTTCAGCGTAGTTGTTTTCCAGATAGAAAATATATTTTTGAGGAGGATACTCCCTCAAAACCCTCAGGGCATGGGTTTTAAGTTATGGCCTGGGGGCATATAAGGTTCTTATAGAAGGCGTTGTCATAGAAACTTCAAAACACGCTCATTCGATTAAAAATTCAAAGGGCTAGTACCCTTTTTTAATAGTCAAGTGATTGGAGGGCAACCAGCCCCCCCCCCAAGCCCATCATTCTCCCAAACACATCGAATCAAAATTTTGAGATAGCTATTTTGTACAGCATAGTTGAGTTCCAGATAAAAAATATGTTTTTCAGGAGGACACTCCCCCACAGCCCTCAGGGCAAGGGTTTTAAGTTATGCCCTGGGGGCATATAAAGTTTTTATAGAAGGCGTTGTCGTACAAAATTCAAAAAAGGCTCATTAGATTGGAAATTCTAAGGGTATAGTGCCCTTTTTAATAGTCGAAAGTGATTGAAGGGCACCTAGCCTCCCAACTCCTATCATTCCCCAAACACATCCAATCAAAATTTTAAGATGGCCATTTTGTTCAGCGTAGTTGTTTTCCAGATAGGAAATATGTCTTTGAGGAGGAAACTCCCCAAAACCCTCAGGGCAAGAGTTTTAAGTTATGCCCTGGGGGCATATAAGGTTTTTATAGAAGGTGTTGTCGTAGAAACTTCAAAACACTCATTCGATTAGAAATTCAAAGGGCTAGTGCTCTTGTTAATAGTCAAAAGTGATTGGAGGGCAACTAGCACCCCTCCCACGCCCATTATTCCCCCAAACACATCCAATAAAAATTTTGAGATAGCCATTTTGTTCAGTGTAGTTGATTTCCACATAGAAAATATGTTTTTGAGGAGACTCCCCCACAACCCTCGGGGCAAGGGGTTTAAGTTATGCCCTGGGGGCATATAAAGTTTTTATAGAAAGCGTTGTTGTAGAAACTTCAAAAAAGGCTCATTCGATTGGAAATTCGAAGGGCTAGTGCCATCTTCATTAATTGAAATTGATTGGAGGGCAACTAGCCGGGGGCCCCGCCCTTCATTCCCCCAAACATATTCAATAAAAAATTTGAGATAGCCATTTTTTGCAGCGTAGTTGATTTCCAGATAGAAAATATATTTTTGAGGAGGACACTCCCCCACAACCCTTAGGGCAAGAGTTTTAAGTTATGCCCTGGGGGTATATAAGGTTTTTAAAAAGGCGTTGTCATAGAAACTTCAATAAAAGCTCATTCGACTGGAAATTCAAAGGGCTAGTGCCCTTTTTAATAGTCAAAAGTGATTGCAGGGCAACGAGCTCCCCCCCCCCCCCACACCCGTCATTCCCGGAAACACATCCAATAAAAATTTTGAGATAGCCATTTTGTTCAGGGTAGTTGATTTACAGATAGAAAACATATTTTTGAGTAGTACACTCCCCCACAACCCTCAGGGCAAGGATTATAAGTTATACCCTGGGGGCATATAAGGTTTTTATTGAAATCTTTGTCGTAGAAACTTGAAAAAGAGCTCATTTGATTTGAAATTCAAAGGACTAGTGCCCTTTTTAATAGTCGAAAGTTATTTGAGGGCAGCTAGCCCCCTCTCACCCCCACCTTTCCCCTAAACACATCCAATCAAAATTTTTAGATAGCCATTTTATTCAACGTAGTTGAAATTTTTGTATATTAGGTCTTTAAGGATGACAACCCCTCCCCTTCAGCCCTCAGGGCAAGGGTTGTAAGTTATGCCCTGGGGGCCTATAAAGTTTTTATTGAAAGCGTTCTTGAAGAAACTTTAAAAGGGCTCATTCAATTGGAAATTGAAAGGGCTAGTGCGTTTTTTAATAGTTCAAAGTGATTGGAGAGCGACTAACGCCCCTCTCACGCCCACCATTTTCCCAAACACATCAAATTAAATTTTTAAGATATCCATTTTGTTCAACGTATATAATTTCGGAGACTACTCTGCCTTTCCATGACGATAAAATAAAAGTCCAAAATAGGGATAAAATGCTTTTTAATAGACAGTGTATAATAAATTCTACTGATGATGGTCACTGCATATGTGACCAAAATATCTGGTATTTTTAGTAAAATGTATTATACACTGTCTATTAAAAAGGATTTTATCCCTATTCTTTTTAACTTTTATTTTATCATTTTGTTCAACGTAGTTGAAAGTTCTGGAAATTTTGTCTTTTAGGATGATAACCCCTCCCCCCTCAGTGCAAGGGTTGTAAGTTATGCCCTGGGGGCATATAAAGTTTTTATTGAAAGCGTTGTTGTAGAAACTTCAAATGGGCTCATTCGATTGGAAATTCAAAGCGCTAGTACCCTTTCTAATAGTCCAAAGTGATTGGAGGGCAACTAGCCCCCCCCCCCAAACACCCATCATTCCCCCAAACACATCCAATCAATATTTTAGATAGCCATTTTATTCAACGTAGTTGAAAGTTTTGGAAATTAGGTCTTTAAGGATGAAAACCCCTCCACCCCCACAGCCCTTAGGGAAGGGCTTGTACGCTATGCCCTGGGGGCGTAAAAGGTTTTTATTGAAAGCGTAGAAACTTAAAAAGGGATCAATCAATTGGAAATTGAAAGGGCTAGTGCCTTTTTTAACAGTAGAAAGTGATTGGAGAGTGACTAACGCCCCTATCACACCCACATTTTCCCAAACACATCCAATTTTGAGATCTCCATTTTGTTCAACGTAGTTGAAAGTTCTGGAAATTAGGTCTTTTAGGGTGATAACCTCAGAGCCCTCAGTGCAAGAGTTGTAAGTTATGCCCTGGGGGCATATAAAGTTTATATAGAAAGTTGTTATAGAAATTTCAAAAGGGCTCATTTGATTGGAAATTGGAATTGCCCTTTTTAATAGTCAGAAATGAGTGGAGAGTAATTAACCCCCTCTTTTGCCCACCATTTTCCCAAAAACATTCAGTCAAAGTTTAGAGATAGCCATTTTGTTCAATGTAGTTGAAAGTTCTCGAAATTATGTATTTAAGGATGACAAACCCCCAGAGGCCAAAGGGCAAAGGTTGTAAGTTCTACACTGGGGGCATATAAGGTTTTTATAGATAGAGTTGTCGTAAAACTTCAAATGGGGCTCATTCAATTCAAAATTGAGAGGGCCAGTGCCCTTTGTAATAGTCAAAAGTGATTGGGGGTAACTAACCCCCCTCTCATGCCCTATCTGGTAATCAACTTTGCTGAACAAAATGGCTATCTCAAAATTTTGATTCGATGTGTTTGGGGGAATGATGGGCATGGGGGGGGGCTAGTTGCCCTCCAATCACTTTCGTTTATTAAAAAGGGTACTAGCCCTTCAAATTTTCAATCAAATGGGCCTGTTTTAAAATTTCTACAACAACTCCTTTGATACAAAGTGCCTGGGTATGGAGAAAAAAAGAAACACATTGTGCCCATATTGTTCTTTACTTAGGCAGCACTGGCGTTCTGCCTATGATCTGGTGACTCTTTTTAGTCTGGGATGATCAAAAGCTCCTTTTATGTTTTGGCTGATTACACATGCTCAAGGTCAGGTAACTCCTTTGGTCTGGATCTCAAGAATATTTCAATTCTAGTAGCTCCTCCAAGTCTGAGTGTGTCAAAAATACTCCAAGTTACTCAACTGCTCTTGGTCTCATCTGATTGAAAATATTCCAAACCAAGTAGCTTGTTTTAGTTTGGTGTGATCAAGATATTCCAAATTTGGCAATTCATTTTGTCTGGGATGATTGAAAATATTCAAGTCCTGTAAAAAACTCAAGATCTAGACACTCCAGATATAAGTATCATCATCAGCATAGTTTACTGAAGTGCAATTAGTTAAAAAATCCCCAAAACCAGTAACACAAATAGGTGAGAAATATACCCTAGTTGGGCTGTGAACTAGTTTTACTGCAGCAGGAGAAATGGTTCAAATTAATCCAAAGAGGGCATTAAATAACCTGTCAAGTGTTGCTAAATTAAAGAGCAATTCAATTTGTTAGTTGTATTTGAGATGAAAATTGTGCCATTTAGGAGTATGTTAGATGCTATAGTTGTGAGGGATATGTAAATCTTTCCCCACTCCTATTTATTGGCTTCTTTGAGGGATAAATTTGACTAAATAGCGTACTAAAGAAAGCAGTTGCCAAAAATCAACAATTTAGGGGAAAGACAAGATTATACCTGTAAACACGAAAACTTAGGACACAGTGGTACTAATTTATACACCCTCCCAGGAAGTTCCCATTTCCTTTAAATCTTTCTTTGTGATCTTCTCCCACTCCAGACAAGGATGACCTGCTTTCCATTCAGCCCTAGACAGTTGGCCAAGGGCAATATCAATCACGCAGCAGTTTTATGCCTCATAATCCAAGGGTAGTGGGGGGGGGGGGCAAGGTATAGCATAGGAGTGTAAAAATATAAAAGAAAAGGAATTTAATTTCAGATGTTAGAAAAATCAGGAGGCAGTGGTCCTCTGCCCAGGCCTAGAACTACCACTACAATATCTTGAACTAATTGGGGTGAAGGGTGCATGGTCAGAAAAGAAAGTGTGAATTTGGAAATAGCATAGGATAAAAGAAGGAATCTAATGGTAGAATAATACACATATTTGTTCTGTATATTTCCTTCAGAAGTGGCCAGCTATTTCTGAAGGGTGATTATTTTATCCTTTGGCTATTTTCATATTTCATTGCTGCCTTATCAGTAACCTTAAAATTACCTTAAATTGCATTGTCCAGCAAAATAAGGAAAGATCCTGTAGAGTCACTGGTCAGTGACGATGGGGAGTCACTGGTTTGGCGGCGTCCCACTCTGTTTTCCATGGTTTGGTGGACCAATTCTTATCAATGGTAATCTTGAATGCATTGACAGAGGGAGCAGTGACATCTGCATTGGGAAGACTGTTCCAGGGGACCACCACTCTATTGGAGAAGTAGTGGTTGTGGAGTCTGCTGTGAGCTTTCTTCCTGAGCAGCTTCTTACTATGCCCTCTTGTCATGTATGATTCCTCAAGTTGTAAAGGACTCTGAGAAGAGGAATCAGCATGCAGTAGCTTGTAAGCCATAATGACACCGCCCCTCTGCCGTCTGTAGACGAGTGTTGGGAGCTGTAGTTTGTTCAGGCGGGATGGATAGTTGAGGTTCTTGCATCCATCAATAGCTTTACCAAATTTATTGTAACATTAACCAAATTTATCCCCTTGTCTGGCTTTCACTTACTCTTTGATGCAACTAGCATATCTCACTACTACACTACCCCTAAATGCTGTGGAATCAACAAATAACTTTTTTTGGTAAAATCCTACTTTAGCTACTTTTGGATATCTTGGAAAGGGTTAGGTTAGGAAAACAAAACTTTCAAGGACTGTCCTGGGAAGGTATTTTGAAAGGTAAATTTGCAGTGGACCACATAATTTAGCAGAGATGAAAGTGAAGACATCACTTGATGCCTTTTTTATGCTCTTTCATAATTCAATAATTGCTTCTGGAGCTAATTGCATCTTGAACCCTTAAAGGGTCCCTGAAAGTATCTTATATGAATTATAAAAGAGCATAAAAAAAAGTATCAAATGATTTTCTCACTTTCATCATAGCTAAATTATATGGCCCAATGCAAATTTACCATGAAATTTACCTTCCACCCCTCTAATGTGCAAATATATACCCTGAATTGTTGATGGCAAAGTTTTGAATTACAAAATTTAGTGCTATTCTGGTCAACAGCATTAAAAAAAACTGTAAACAATAGGAAAACAGCTTATATTTGAGTTGCCTTATAAATGAGGAATATATTACTCTTGAACAATTTATTTATAAACTAG
The DNA here is from genome assembly GCF_049724085.1 of Artemia sp. Qi Xiang Cuo. Classification (NCBI taxonomy): domain Eukaryota; kingdom Metazoa; phylum Arthropoda; class Branchiopoda; order Anostraca; family Artemiidae; genus Artemia; species Artemia sp. Qi Xiang Cuo. The sequence goes on along the minus strand of NC_142813.1, from coordinate 47,631,429 downwards.
TGATATGTTTTCAAACATCTTTCAATAACTTGACTAGTGTTGATAACTTCTTTGTGTAGTTAAAAAAATGAAATACCTTTGGAGCCCCTTTAAGGGCTCAAGATCCAACTAGCCCCAGAAGTGATTCTTGAATTATGAAAGAGCATGAAAAAAGGCATCAAATGATATTTTCACTTTAATCTGAGCTAAATTATGTGGCCCACAGCAAATTTACCTTTTGAAGTACCTACCTCTACTCATTCTCTCTCTAGAGGGTCCTAAAATTTGCCCACATGAAAGGTCTATACCTATTGAAATTTTGATAAAATAACATTTTTCCTTAATTTTCAGTTATCAGTTTATTTTTCTCTGCCTTTAGTTATAAAAATGCAATTCTTGTTATTTTGATTATAATTTTAAGCCATAGGCCTATTAATGTTTTTTTTTTTTTAATTTAGGAAATGTATTTGTATATCTATAAAACCTTACAAATTGGGATTGAGCAAAGGTGTGAAAACAATTTTGGGTAGATTTTTTGCAGTTCATATTATTGACTTACAAATAAAGTAAACATACCACTTGATGCCTTTTTTTATGCTCTTTCCAAAGATAATAATCATTTTGTCAGAAATGAATTTTACCCCCACCCCTATATATAACAATTCAGAGTATATATTTGCACATTAGGGGGGAGGGAGTGGGTAAAGTTTAAACTTACCTCTCATTTATATCAGAAATAAAATTTACCCTCAACCTCCCTAATGTGCAAATATATAGACTACCCTGAATTGTTTTTTACCCAATTTTATTGGGTAAAAACAAAATTACCCAATTTTGTTGTAGGCTACTTCAGTTAAGCAGAAGATATATTTTGCAAAGTTTCACTTTTAAATATATAGATTTTTAAAGGTCACCAAAGGTCAGAACCTGGTCAATATTTACCAAATCATATTATTGAGGTAGGAATAAAGTGAATACACCATTCAATGCCTTTTTTTATGCTGAATACAAATATAAATCATTTCTATCAGAAATGAATTTCAGACCCCCCCCCCCCCCCTAACCTTAGGTTAGGTTAGGGGGGGGGCTGATAGAAATGATTATTATATTTTTAATTAGCATAGAAAAAGGCATCGAATGGTATATTCACTTTAGTTGTTTCTCAATAATATGATTTGGTAAATATTGACCCAGAACCCTCCAGAAGAAGAAGGAGTGGAGGTAGGTACTTGACACACTTTAGCCTGTAGACCCATCCCCAAAAGTTTCATTTTCCTAACCTAAACCCTTTCCAAGATAGATAAAAGAAGCTAAATTAGAATTCTACCCTTTTTTAAATTAAACAAATAATGTGCATCCATGACACCAGCAAAACCAACTTTGCCAGGCTTTAACTTAATCTTTTGTCCAAATGGTGGCCAAAAACTTACTTTTTTCACAGCTGCACTACCTCCAACTGCACCTCCAATGATTAAATATCTAATTTTTAGGACTCCTTTGAGAACTCGTCCAATTAGCATAGCCATTTCAGTCAATGAAGTTTTCTCAAGCAAAAAGACACACGCTGTACATTTTAAATTTTCTGCCGTAAAAATCAATCTTAAAGATCCGTTTACGGAGCCGCAAAGTCTTGTTTGTCAAGATACCGTTTTGGGATTGATCAATTTAGCTAAATATACAGGCCCAATATTATTTTTTGCATATTGGATTATTAGGCCAGATATTGTTTTTGCATACTTGATTATTAATCTGGTGAATAAATTTTTAAACTATACATGAATATGAGAAGCAAAACTGGGAATCAAATGATTGCTTTAAGAAAGCCTATAGAGGAAGCATAGGCGGTGCCAGGATACATTTCCCTGGGGAGGGTGCAAGCACTACCAAATGCCTTATTTTTACCAAGATTTCACCAGTAATATTTCTTGGTTTCCTTTTTACATATTATTTATAGTTTTCTCATTCTCCGGCGAGGACAGCCCTGGCCCCTAACCAGTGGCTTACATCCTGGGGATTGTACTGGGAACAAAATGCATTTTTCAAAATCTAAGGGAGGACAATTTTATTGTTCTATCATTTTTTCAATGGATAAAATCTCATTAGAATACTAAAAAAGGGTATTTTCAATGAGATTTCCGTAAAAAAGATAATTTCCCCAAAATTTAGGGGGGAATGTCTCCTGTCCCCTTCCAATTGACCCTCCTGACGCCCCACTAACGCTCATGATGGTATATTTTTGCAGTGCAGCTGAATTTGGAAACGTTTATTAAACCCTTCTGCATCAGTTTAGGCTTTTTTTTCTACAAAAACCTATTATCCACACTCAAATACATTTGGAATGAAAGGATATTCCCCTTTTTATCTTTGCACTGTGTGTCCAATAGTGAAGTCAAAACTTATCTATCCGCTACACTTTCATAGATACGAAATATTTTCTCTAGGAGAAAAAAATTACCGATTTTCCATAGCCAAAACGTAGCGCGGGCACATCAATATTATACCATCTAGCATTTACGTCTGGGATAAAACAGACAGGCAGATGACGATACTAAGGAATGGCATTCGGAAAACTTGACTATATTTATTGGCTCCATCTATTCCTTCTGCTCCAACAAAAAAAATCTCTATTCAGCCACCTTTTGGAAAGCTTAAAAATGCAAAATCCATAAGCCAATATAACGATTTCAGAAATATTATCCCATAGGCTTTTGAACGTAAATAATACACACTAGTAGTTACGCAAATAATCCAAAATCAGAGACAAGTTTGAACTTTTGCGGACCTTACGTAAACCAGCATGATGGCCTATTCAGCCTATTTGTAACCATTTTATGATGATTGTTAAACTCTGAATTACATCTAGTTCCATATCTCTATGAGAGCTTTAATTCTCCCCAAACTTTGATTCATCTGAGAAAAGAATTTGGTCAATTCGAAATAAAATTCTGACTACGCCAGTGCCTGCATTCAAAAATCAACAACCCTTGTTTTATTTCTATATTAAAAGTCTTCATATCGTACGACTTTTCACGAAATACAGTTTCATATAAAATATATCTTCAAAATATCTATGAGTTCTTCCGAAAAACTTAAAAAGAAGAAAAAGAAATGGTTCGCTGGGCTTAATTATAAGGCAAATGTAAAGTATGTTCAAGAGATCGAACTTCCAGTTCAGGTGTCTCTTATAGTAATTAAATAAAAAAAGCAAGTTTGTTTTTAACTGAAAGTAAGGAGCAACATTAAAACTTAAAACAAACAGAAATTATTCTGTATATGAATAGGCCTGTCCCCTCCTCAACTCCTCGCTCTTTACACTAAAGTTTTTTTATTGTTTTAAAAAATAGCGTTGTGAGAAAGAGTCCAACTTTAGCGTAAAGAGCGAGACGTTGAGGAGGGAACAGCCCCTTTCGTATACGGAATAATTTCTGTTCGTTTTAAGTTTTAATGTTGCTCCTTACTTTCAGTTAAAAAAAATTCTTCTTTTTGTATTTAATTTTTGAACGTTTTTGAATTAACGCAGGTTTTAATTTTGGCTCAACGTACATGAATAGTTAAAACAAAATGTGCATTTTAATTTTACTTTTATTTGGTTAAATGGCTTCCTCGAAAGTTTTTACGTTTTTATTAGTAATAAATAAACGTAACTTACGTAACGAACTTCTATATTCATACATTTTTAATACGTATATTAGGGGGTTTGCCTCCTAGTCAATACCTCTCTCTTTACGCTAAAGTTTGAATTTTGTTCCAATTCTTTAAAAATGACCTGTTAATCACAAAGGCTGTTAATTAGAATAAATAGCTCTTAAAAAAGTGCTAAAAAATTTTTGGCTTAAAGAGCGAGGTATTGGCTTGGGGACGAACAAAATCATATACGTAATAATTTTTGTTCGTTTTAGGTTTTGATGTTGCTTCTAACTTTCAGTTGAAAAACTTGTTTCTTTTATTTTATTTATGATGGTTTATTTTAAATAATACTGGGAAATTTGGCGCCCCCTTCACAGCAATGTCCCTTCCCCCATGAAAACTTCCTCTATGGAAAGATCCTCCCACATAACCCCCGAATCCCCCCACTACTAGAAAAAATCCCCCCTGAAAACGTTTTATACTTCCCAATAGCCAATATGTAAACATTGGGTAAAGTTCACAACTTTTAGCCCTCCCCCTGGGTACTTTGGTGGATTAAGTCATCCTAAAAGACGTATTTATTATATTTTCGATCATGTTGAACAAAATGGCTATCTCAAAATTTTGATCCGGTGACTTTGGGAAAAAATGAGCGTGGGGGGGGGCCTAGTTGCCCTCGATTTTTTGGTCACTTAAAAAGGGCACTAGAACTTTTAATTTCCGTTCGAATGAGCCCTCTCACGATATTCTAGGACCCCTGGGTTGATACAATCACCCCTGGAAAAAAACAAAACAAAAACAAAACAAACAACAAATAAACACGCATCCGTGATCTTTCTTCTGGCAAAAAATGCAAAATTCCACATTTTTACAGATAGGAGCTTGAAACCTCTACAGTAGGATTCTGTGATACGCTGAATCCGATGGTGTGATTTTTATTAAGGTTCTATAGCTTTTCGGGGGTGTTTCCCCTTTTTTCGAAAATCAGGCGAATTTTCTAAGGCGCGTAACTTTTGATGGGTAAAACTAAAATTGATAAAACTTATATATTTGAAATCAGAATTAAAAATCTGATTCTTTTTATGTATCTATTGTTATCAAAATTCCGTTTTTAGAGTTTCAGTTACCATTGAGCTGGGTCGCTCCTTATGTACAGTTTGTTACCACGAACTGTTTGATTAGGCTTGTACAGGGCGGTTCCTATAGGGTTGATGGCGCCCGGGGAAAAGTTAATTACGCCCCTACTGGCTAGGACATGGATTAAAAAGCCTCAAAAGCCCGACCCAGCTCCCCCAGTCATGGTGGGAAAATTCTTCTGGTCCCTCCTCCCCCCTTTAAACGGCCCTGGTTTGTACAAAATGAACTGTATGGCGTCTGCAACTCATCAACACATTTTTTTTTACTTTAAGGATATAAGAAGAGTTGAATCTTAATAAAACTATAGTCATGGATTATCTGCCGCAACTGGTAGCCACCAGGGAAGTGGTCTTTTATTTTCTCTCCTACTATATCTAGCTCTATTTGACGCCTTTATCTTCCACTTTGTATATTTTCATAAATTTTTCCTTCTCAATTTAAAAATGGGGGGTCTGCCTGTAGGTCAACTAAGATATAAACTTTAGGAAAACCTTATGCTGTTATGTTTAGCATAAAATGACTTTGTAAGTTTTCTTCGTTTTTTATACTATAAGATAAGTTTTCTTAACTTATGACCTGACTTATAATTTACTGCCACTACTAATAACTCAATTTAACTTCAGGCTGCCTTAGACCAACTCATCTATGCAAGCTTATTCTGCAATTCGGTTTAAACGCAACTTATTACTCCCTCCAACGAAGTCCCAACTCACTTTAAATCTTTTCCTATGACCTCTTTCTGTCCCATTCGAGAATGTCCTGCTTTATGTTTGGTACAAGATAAAGCACAATTTGGTCCATAGTAAAAAGCCCAATTTTTGGTGATCTATTATCCTTCATTCGTAACGCATGACCTAGTCATCTTAGCATTTTGTTCATTGTAGCCCTAGAAAGTCTGATTGACTTGTATTATCCCAAGAGCTTGTCGCTTGAGATATGGTCTTTCAAACAAGTACCTTAAGCGGTCATTAGGACATTTCCTTCCAATTCATCGGTTAACATTCATCGGTCTAATTCATCGGACATTCATCGGTCTCAATTTTATGAGGGGCTCACGTTACAATGCCCCACTTGATCGCTGTCATCATCGTCACTTCCAATATTCTAATATTAGTTCGTAATTCACAACTTAGCAAATTTGACTTGGTTCTGCTTCTAGAATTTTAGTCACTTTAAGTTTACGTTTAATTATATATTATAAAAATCAATTAAGCATAAAAATTCAAGCATCCAGAGAAACTTTTTTTTAGAATGTCTTTTAGTATTTTTTTTTTAGTATATCATTTTCTTTTAGTATGTCTTTACTGTTATGGTACTATATGACTCATTTTTCAGTTTTCACTATCACTTGATTTGGGAAAATTGGCTCCAACTTTGCCCCCCCCCCTGGATTTTGAAAAAAATATGTCACAGCCTCCAATCCAAGACCAAATCCTTTCGTAATAACCACGTCATTACGTGACTTCAATATCCCGCAAGGGAGTCTTGCCATAAAAGACTTAGGATCAAAAACTCATTATTAATATTATATCTGATTTGTAATATATATTTATTTGCAATATTTATTGATTATTTCTAATATCTGTTAAAAATACATTTTTGTTACTCTTTTGCTTGCGTTTTTTCCTTTTTGTATAAACTGATTTGTAAACAACACACACACAGTTCAAACACACCCTCTTCAATAATATTATGATTGTCTTGAGAAGAAACGCTCAAGGGGCGGGGGCTTTGGATTAAGTTTGCCTTGGCTTACCTGACTTCGGGGGTCCGGATTTACCCTCTTAAAAAATCACAAAGGGGGTAGGATTTGGAATTGATTACTGGAAACCGATTTGTCTTAAGAATCATCGAAAGGCCACTTTCAGACATGAGAAACATGCAAATTTTAGAATGTTTTGACACAAAATTTTATATACTAGGCTAGAATGCTTATGCCAAGGCCATATCCAGGGGGTTTAGGGAGTTTGAAGCCCCCAAAATGTTTGTCCGGTTCGTAAAAACGTAACAAAAATGAATATAAACCAATCTTTGATGCTTTTTTTAGTAACACCCCCCATCCCTCGAAAAAATACTGGATACGTCCCTGGCTTAGGCAACATGTTTCAGCACCTACAAATATTTTATTGGTCTCCCTCTTTTATAAGCATCCCTGATTAGTCACGAAGATAATTCCTAATTTGATATGGTACTAGTGTGAACGATGCTTAAACAAATTGGACGGATTCTATCATTTCTTTACCCATTGCTTAATTATGCCTCAAACGAGAGGATGTATCCTAAATGAAAGTAGATGGGCCAGAGAATGTGCATGAACTTTTATATTTTCCGCCACAAAATAAAAATGGATACGATAAACCATATCTAAGTAAATAACCTCTAAATATATATTGCACAAAATCCCGACTTACAAACTTGTGAACAAAATTGTTTTCATGGTAACTCAATCACAACCAAATTGTGAGTCTCACATCGTGACAGTTAATCTAAACTATTTAAAACGGAGCACATTTATATTGTAAAATAGAGATCTCCAAATAAAACGAATAAACTAAAAAACAGTTGAACATTCACAAAAACTAATTTGAAACAAAGAGAAAAAGCGAGATTAACTTCCTATACTTCCTCGTTAAAAAATATTCTTCAATTCTGTTGGTTTATTTTTGGGACGTCGCATTTTTTGGGCCGATCCCATCATTTCTTAATCAATTGTCAGAAAGGGGGTCAAACAACTCTGTCATTTTTCTTACTCGTTGCTGTATTCCCCTGTACTTGCTATGCCAAATTTTGATATAGTAAAAATAAAACTACTAATACTACCCTACATTTTGAAAAATACTTTTTTGGGGATGTTTTCATTGAAAGAAACAACAAATTTGCCCCTTCTCCTAGATATTAGCAAATTGCAGCCTCATATCTATGGTTGACCCATATTCTTAAAAAAATTCAATGGTTTTGCTCACATTTTTCTCATGTAATTCCCTTATTTTTGCCTTTTTTAAATTTTGTTATCCCTCCTGTTTTACTTATTCCAAATTTTGAGACTATAAAATTTCGAAACAGCAAAATTACCGCAAATCAGATTGATTCTTATGATGAAGTTTTCAGTCAGTAAAAACCACGGAAAACTTAGAGTCACAATTGTTTTTAAAGGTAAACTCTCTTCTTCTCTTTGCTGGAACACTACAATTCACACTAAACTTACACAACATCGACATCCGCATAACAAACCGTATCTACAGTATGACTATCAGTTCTGTTTTATTCCACGATCGAAATCACTTTTCAAGTATTAACTTCTCTTCATTAAGAACATCATTAGGGGGGAGGGGAAAGGCCGTACCCAGGATGTTTTTTCGGAGGGGGTTTTAATCAAAGATTTTTTCGGGGGGGGGGGGAGGGTAACACAAAAACCTCAAAAAACACATACAAAATTAGTTTATATCCATTTTTGTTAAGTTTTTACGAGTCAAAAAAACATTTCGGGAGGGGTTCAAACCTCCCTAATCTTCCCTCTGGGTACGGCCTTGGGGGGCTAATGGCTTTTCTTAATTTCCAAAATGTAACAGAAAAGCTGGAAAAAACTACTTTAGCAGAAAGAGAACTTAAGAGCATAGCATAGAGTCCTCCCCACCTCCAATTGTAAAGCCAGGGGGACGGTTTAGGGGGAGGGTTTTGTTTGTGTTAGTATTTAAAAACAACTTTCTCTATGATTGGGAATTTCCACATAAGTTTGAATAGAATTAAACTACATATAATCCTGGCTACATAGCTGTAGAGTTTTGATTTCTACCGGGGGGTGGGGGGTTGAATTGCCAGGGCCAGATACAGGATTTTTTTAGGGGGGCGCAAAATAGGTTGATCCGAAAAAAATTAGGGCGGCGCAAAATACGTTGATCCGATGAACTTGCGTTAGGAGCAAGATTAATTAACGCAAACTTGAATCAATTAAGTAAATTACACTACTTTAGACTAAACTAGGGGGGGGGCACCCCTCTGGATCCGCCACTGTGAATTGCTGCAAAGAACTATATCTCATAATCTAATTAATCACTCTACATTTTCAGTGGTGAGCGCTCCCTGGCTTTCTTGGAAGGGGGGTGGTTCATTTGCTCCACAAACTCGATGCCTATGCTGGCTATAACCTTATAGTTTCCAGGTCTTATTAAACATTTTGTAGTTAAATTTGGGCCAATTTCTTAGCTAAATTAAATTTGGCTAAATTTTCGGGCAAATTACTTCTGGGCACCGAAAGAATCGAAAATATTAACAAGAGAGGAGTAGAATTAGGGGAAGAGAAGTAGGACTAAGCGTTAAAAGAAGAACTAAGCTATTTTAGGCTGCTTCAACTTCCCCTTTCTCCAAATGAGCGTTCTTAGTCTAAATACTTTTCACAGACAATACTGCCCACTGGATTAGGATGTAACGTTGCAACTTGTTGCAACCTATGTCACCAAAGATAGCTTCAAACATCTGGACAAAAAAAAACTAATCACTACATGATTCACTAACCCTTGTTTTAACAATTCTTCCCCTCTTACACCGGGCCAGAATACTTCAACGGAAGAATTCAGGTAAATTTGATAACAACGAAAAACAAACTAATACTAACGTTTGGACACCATTTATTTTACCTACAATCTATGTAATTCAAGCAAGTAGAGAAACGTGGATGGAGCTCAAGTCTATGAAAGGCATGGACTATAATTGTACTGAACCATTTTTTTAAACTAAAATTTTGGCTAGTGTGGATAAATGTATAAACTCCCAGATGATTTATACGTGTCTCTAGTCTCGTATCTAGTAGCCGTTATTTAGGTCCGTCTCTTAAAAAACCTCTATAATTTGCGCATACTCGCATATTTACTCCTAATCTTCATAGAATTTACCTAAGAGTATTTTCTTTCTCGATTTGGTAGAATTTAAGCCACCTCTAATTGAGCCCTGGAGCAAGATTTCTGCATTTAGGCCAGTCAGTGTCAAGCAAATTTTTCATTTGTGGTGTTTCTTCAATATTTTTTTTTTATTTGAACAAGTCCAACTTCAAATTTATTTGACAAATCCAACTTCGAATTGAAATTATATTTTCTTAAAGACTGATTTACAATAAAATTTTACTAGTATTTTACCAAGATTTAGCTAGTGCTAATTAGAGCCAATGAGTTTTTTTGTAGTTTCCTGATTGGCCGAATCATTCTATGAAAAATTCTGATTAGTTCAAATTAGCCATATGTCGGTGTTAGTGGAATCCCATTGCTAATGTGCCTTAAGCTGTTTTTCGTCACATATCTTTAACCTATTTCTGTTGACTTTTCAACCACATTTTTTTATTTGACACCCACATACCAAGTGGCTTCGTTAGGGGGGGGGCAGTTGACCACCGATAACTGGGAGAAAAATTATTATATAGCCTATGTTCCCTGACTATCTGGATTTGGACCCCTCTTGACCTCCCCCCCCAATACAAATTCTGGAGCTACACCCCTGTAATGCCAAAGACTACATAACTGCAAATGGAGGTTTTATCATAAAAAACTGAATTTTAACTGAGGTTAAAACTGAGGTTTTTTCATACAAAACTGAAAAACTGTCCATTGTGCTTTAGTTTTTGATTCTACTATCCCTTGTTGCTACCTTCATTTCTTTTGCCTGATGAATATCTCACATTATCGCTATTAATTAAAGCAGTGTTTCTATGTTAATTAGTTTTTTAATTGGTCACCTGTCTATCAGAAGATTTTGCCTTAACTAAAAAGATTATATTAGTAAATCAATCACGCTCATTGCTTATTTTGATTATTATTTTCTGGTTCAGCAAACAGAATGATTCATCTACATTGTCAGCAACTATCGAAATGTTGTCAACTATTTTTTTTTTCTTTTTATGAGAGATCTACAAAGATTAGAAGAAAACAGCTGACACCAGAGTAAAATTTATAATCACTGAAGCGGAAATAAAAATAAAATAAAAATAAAGCCTGCATGAGTCAGCATATTGCATCAAATTCAATTTTTTTGATACTATTTATTTTAGTGCAATGTCACTATAAATAAAAAAAAAGATTGGAAACTTTGAATTTTTTGCTAACGCAAAAAAATCTAATTTGAGCACCTGCTGTGGCTAATGGGATTAATAATTCTGTTCTGAAAAGGGAGGATTGTTAATTTTTGAAAAATGGCGGTAAATTTTGCGAAGATAGAATGTCTAAAGGCCCATTCACAATATAGGTTTTGCTAATGTTACAAATTAGCTAGTGGTAATTTGAACTAATCAGAATTTGTCATAATTTTTGTTTCAGCCAATTAGAAAATCCTATACAAAATGTGATTGGCTCAAATTAGCGCTAGCTAAATACCATTTTTGGTGAAACTGGATTGTGAATTGGCCTTAAGCAGTGTCACTACATTCTGGCCATTGCGTCTGATTAAAAGCGAAATTCACCGAAGTCTTCCTTTAAAATATCCAGAAAAAGCAAGCTTCATTTAAGTGGCTTTAATTAATTTTAATGGACCTAACTAATTTTGATGTTTCATTTTTATTAATGCATAAAAATGAAGCTTTGACTTATTTTATACATAATTTTGCAGACCGTAGGGACGATTTTTTTTCATTTCTGATCCGAAGGAGAAACGAACAGAATATTCACATACATGATCAAGGTCGTATCCAGTTTTTTTTTTTTTTTTTTAGAGGGGAGGGTAGTTTACAAAAGGATTTTTTTTTCGCTGCGGGCGGGGGGGGGGTACAAAAAACTTTAAAAGAACGCGTCAAAATTTATTTATATTCATTTTTTCACGTTTTTACGAGTCGGACAAATATTTCAGGGGGGGGGGTAAACCCCTCCCCCCTTGGATACGGCCTTGTGCGTGATCATATTTTTTTTTTACCAAATACATGAGAGCTGACTACTCAAGCAAAATTCATTTGATGATGGGTCAGAATTCTCTTGTTACAGTCATGTCTGATCGAAAGCGAAATTCACTGACGTTTTCATTTAAAAGATCTCAAATAAGATCTAAAGATCTCAAAAAAGCAAGATCCATCTTTAATGGTTGCATTCTAATTACTTTAAAAATTTAATAGTTTAATATATTTTGATTGTTTTTTTTTAAATACTTTATGAAAAAAGTAAATATATATTCATCTTAGTATTCGAATAGCGCAAAATGTTTTACCGAATTTATTGAAAAAAAATATTATGACTGATACGTTTATGGCTACTGATACGTTTTCATGGTCGATATGATATTATGGTTGATTCACATAAAAAAATACCCAAAAGGAAAAGTTTTGATTTACATGTCTGTTTTACGAAAAAAAGATATACATTCCAGGGCCGTATCCAGGATTTTTGTTCAGGGGGGGGTTTACTAATTTTTTACTTTTTTGGGGGGGGTTTTACTAATTTTTGACTAAGTTTCCGACTAATTTTACTGATTTTTACCTACGTTTTACTAATTTTCGACTTATTTTCGAGTCGGTCAAAAAATTTCGGGGGGGGGGGAACTAACTTTACCGAAATTATTGGAGAATACTTTTTTCATTTGTAATCGGCTTATGTTAGGTGGACACAACTTTAGCGTAAAATTGTACCTTCCCCAAATTTGATTTTCTATGTCATTTGCATATTTTCTTTGTTTTTCTTTTCGTTCTTTTAAATCTAGCCTCGCCTGTAAAATAATCTTCGCCCAACCAGAAACGCATTCATCCATTCGTGCTTTTAACTGTTTTCATGACACAGATGTCTAGCTATAGCTATAGCCTAACTCTAGTCCTTCGTTATAATCCGTTATAATCCCACCAAGCTATAACCCACAGTATAAAGATATAGCTTATATATTGTATATAATTCATATACTGTATACCATAATTTATATGCTGTGATATAACCTCAGAACAGATGGATTTTTGTTAAAAAAAAAACAAAGCAATACCTACTCGAGACATTGATTGAAGGAAATGAACGGGGGTGGGGGGTTGAAGAGTGGTAGAGGGAAAAGAATAGATACAGAAAGAAAGAGAGAAAGACAGATGACCATGAATTGAAGTTACAAGTTTTCTTTGACGATCTTCATACCCACAGAAACATATCTGCTTTTGCTCCATAGTGTCTTCGAAAATAAGACACAAATTTCTCAACACTGACCAGGGACATTCACGGGGTTAGTGCCTCGGGGCACTTGCCCCCCTCAAATTCTAAATTTTTCCGAGCTTTTGAACATTCCTTACCCAAATTGTCTAACAAAATTTGTTCTTTTATTCTCCCAAGAAAATCCCGTTTGCGTACCTTACACTGTCATTATCCCCTATTTCCTGGTAAGATTCTTAAGATACTTTCTCTTATGCGGGACTCCCACGGCGTCAATAAAGTTAATAAAGTTTGTCATGAAAGTACGAACCATAAAGTGTGTCTCACTCACACAAGCATTACATCTTGTTGACTTAATAGCAGTTTTTCATAGAAAGTAACTGAAAAACTCAGACATGGGGCTGAGAAAACCATATTTTTAAGCATTTTTTTCTTTTAATAGTAAATGAAAACATTTTTTGTTTCTTTTACTAAGCTTAAACAACTATACACGATTATATTTGTAAAAACTAATTTGTATGTTGTTTATTTGAAATTTTCCACACGTCTTCTGCTATTGGTTGAACTCTGCGGACTTTCTTGAAAAAGTTAAATAAAGTTTAACTTCTTTCCGACTGCAATGAAACCAACAAAGTTATGCGAGGAAAACGGTTTATTAACTTTGTGGACGCCGTGGGAGCCCCGCATTACTCTTTTAAAATCCTACGATACGGCTTTCGCTAACGGTTTTAAAAGCATTAGCTTTGTACTTTTGCTAAGGCAGGTATACCAACAGATGAGTTTTGTTCTTTATCCGACTGGTCACTAATCTTACTTATTACTCCTACACTAAAATTTACTTCACTTTCATTATCACTAGCATCAACTTCAACGTCACTTTCCTCTCCATCTTCCTCTGAAGAATTGACTTTAGAGGTACCACAACAAGATCTGTCGTTCAAAGGGAATGCATAAGGAGATCGTATGCCAAAAAATGGTCTTTCTGGTGGTTTGGCATCCCCATCCATTATTGTTGGGCCGTCTGATTCATGCTTCCGTAAGTGCCGATCTAGGTTAGTTTGTTGACCGAAGCATCGCTCACAAAGCGGGCATCTGAAATATAATGTCGAGGGTTAAGTCGGTTCACGGGGAATTAAGTCTGATTGATTCAAAGGTTGTACCACTGGTTGCAATAGTTTGTTAGCTATAGATACCCCCCAAACAAAAGCATACACAATGTGGAATTTCTGTAATATTAAAGGAAAATATGACATTTCAGGTAACAACCAGTTTGGACAGGGTTTTGCCAATCAGGTTTAGAAAAAAAAACAGATCTGGGTTTTAAAGAGTTCGTAGTAACGAACTGTAAGTAAGGAGCGACCCGGCTCAATACTAACCGAAACTCTAAAAACCGGAATTTTGATACTAATAGATATATTTAAAAAAATCGGTTTATTATTCTGATTTTAAATATTTTCATTATTCTGATTAAAGGCTACGAGCCTGAGAAAATTTGCCTTATTTTCAAAAAAAGGGGGAAGAATCTTATAAAATCACAGAATATTTACCAAAATCATATCATCAGATTCAGCGTATCAGAAAACCCTACTGTAGAGGTTACAAGCTTCCATCTGCAAAAATGTGGGATTTTGTATTTTTTTTGCCAGAAGAAAAGATCACATATGCGTGTTTATTTGTTGTTTTTTTTTCCAGGGGTGATCGTGTCAACCCAGTGGTCTTATAATTTCGTGAGACGGTTCATTCGAACGGAAAATAAAAGTTCTAGTGCCCTTTTTAAGTGACAGAAAAGATTAGAGGACAACTAGGCCCCCTCCCGCCCTTTTTTCCCAAAAATGGTCTGATCAAAATGTTGAGATAGCCATTTTGTCCATCATAATTGAATGACCAATTAACTATGCCTTTTGATATAAATTGACCCCCAAAGCCCCAGGGGACAGGTCTTTAAGTTAGAAAATTTTTCCCATTATTTACGCATAATATTTGTCATTGTGAAATATGTATACATTTTCGTGTGGGGGGGGGGGGAGACGAAGTTTCTACTGAGGGTTTTTCCCCGGGGAAATTTTCCATGGGGAGGGAAGTCTCCAGGGGTGAACTTGTCAGGGTAAATTATGCACTGAGGGAATTTGCCGGAATTCCTAAACAAAATTTTTTATGTCTTGCTTTCTCTTTTAGGTCACAATTTTACACGGTGGAGTTGTTAATGGTAATTGTCAGGGGTCAATTTTCACTGGAATTGAATTGTCTAGAGGATATTTCCGTCGGGAGGAAGATTTCTCCGTGAAGGTGGGACCAGATTTCCTGGTATTGTTTAAAAAACGATCAGAAATTAAATACAAATTGAACTGAAAGTAAGAACAAAGATTAAAACCTAAAAAGAACAGACATTATTACGCATATTAAGGTGAGCGCCCCCTCCTCAACACCTCGTTATTCACGCTAACATTTAAATTTAATCCCAAGTCTTTAAGAACGACTCCTGAAACACAAGGGTCGTTTAATTAGAACAATAAGAAGATTTTTGAAAAGTACTAAAACACTTTAGCTTAAAGAGTGATATGTCGAGGTGGGAGGCAATCCCCTTCATATACGTAATAATTTCTATTAATTTTAAGTTTTAATGTTGCTTCTTACTTTCAGTTGAAAAGACTTGTTTTTTATTTAATATTTGTCAAAGCGAGGGATCGCACAGCCTTTGCTACCTGGTTACCATATCGGAGTACTAATTGTTCCACTGCCTCTAACAAGCTTCGACTATTACGCGCCTCTTCTTGTCATGTATGGTACATTTTATGGCACGTGCCACCGCCACTGGCGGGGAACGCCACCTGGTATAAATGATTTTTGGAAGTGGACGACCTTTTGGACAAAAATCCAAGGGAACACTCGGGAGAGAAGAGGTGGCAATAGAAATAATGTAACTGTTTATTTATATTACACGCTAGAAATCGCTTAATTTGTTTCTAATCAATGTTATGGAGATAAAGGACGTAGCCTTCACAGGGAGGGGGGCCTCAAGGCTTTAGCTTTTCCTCCCAAAATTCAAAATTTTCTTGAACTTCTGGGAAATTCTTATTCAAATCATCAAACATAATTTATTTTTGTCATTGTTTTATCATTAGTTTTTTTCAGCTTAGCGCGAGACAAGATGAAAACAATTGACAGAATAGATGGTAAATATATAATTTGGGCTATATATTTGCACATTATGGGTGGGAGGGGTGTGAGTAAAGTATTTGGGCAGTTTGAAAACAATTCTTACGTCATAATTTACGAATATTTGTAGCTATCATAATTTGCAGAGAGCGTATACTCCGCTCCCTTTGTAAATATATGCCCAATTCGTCTCTAAAGTCATGGAACTAACAAAAGGCCGGTTCGTCTATTTTATGCACTATAGACGAGTACTGCTGATAAGACGAGTGCATCCTTAGAGAGACTGTAGGATGAGATTATAAAAACTGTGATCTTTTTTGACGAAGGAAAATTAAGTACTACGAGAAATGACATGCGAACAGGAACAGGGACAACATATTAAGGTAAGGCGACATTAAACTTCTAAATTACACAAAGCTAAATGGAGTATCACAAGCGGTGATTTTGAACAAAAATCAGTTAACATGTTCTCCTAATGTTTTTTTTTCAGGTCATGTCAAATTACAAAAAAATCAATATTTTCACTATAAAGACACAACCGAAAACACTATTTCGATATTAAAATTTATATATATATATATATATATATATATATATATATATATATATATATATATATATATATATATATATTCCATAATGTATTCAAGAATAAGTGGTATAAATTTGTCTAAACTCTTAGATTAATTAACTGTTGGCCATTTTAAGCATTTTTCAAAATATTGATGGATTTATTAATTTTTCTAAAATTATTCATATTCGTGACAAAAAAAATAGCTAGAACTATCTTGGTCTTGCTATTGAAAAATTTCTACCAGCGGCGTGAGCGCGTAACAACCATGAAATTTTCTTTGCCCTTTAACATACATTTTGAACTGATATTATGCCAGTTCAGTTAAAAATTCGAACTAACTTTTACCTGTCGTCTTTGACCTTATGCACTGGTTACAGAGTTTTTAAGGATAATACTTCGTTACAAACTCATGCAGCCAGTGCAGTGGCGTCAATTCACAAAAATGTGGCAGGAATATATATGTTAAAATCTTGGGGGGGGGGCAATTTTGTTGTTTTTTGATTTTTTCAATAACAATGCTAAAGAAAAAGTATTTTTAAAAGTAAAGCCTCAAAAAATATTTTATAATATCTATGAAGGAAAAAAATATAGAAGGGGGGGGGGTCAAATACCCTCAACTTGACGTTCCTGAGCCAGAGTTAAAGTGTATGCATAAATCTTAAAAAATCATCTTGTATAACAAAACAAGAACTTTGATGTTGTTATTTGCCGTAGGCTAAAGCAGGGGGAAAGGAGGGATTCATCCAAGTTAACCAGCTGCAGTAATTGAAAAGGTGTTGCGTACAGGGGTGCCAATTCAGAAGGTTTAAGGGGTGTCAAGGGTTTCTTCAATTCTTTTCTTAATAAAGACACAAAAAAAGAATCTTTTAAATCTAGAAGGGGGGGGGGGTATTTTTATTTTTTTCATTCCCCAAAATGGGCCATTTGGCTGTATGACATTTTTGCTAATTGACTGCAGGTTTAAACAGATATTCACACGAGACATATTACAGAGATTTCCGAATTAGGTCATTTTAGCTATTTTGTTGAGCAATTTCTTTAGTTAAAGAAAATTCAACTTTTGTCAGGATGCTACACCATTTTTCTACATATCAGTAGAAGCCATGTAAATTGTTAGACAGCAGCTCTAAATTTTATCTAGACAACAGCAATAGCTGTGACGAGACAATCCCGTCTGAAAATGACAGTAGCTGAAACTGATGAAATTAACGAATATTGCCTATATAATATATATTGTTTTATTCGGTTCTTCTTCTGTTCTGTTTGAGTTTGCTTCAATAATAATAAAAAAAAGTTAACTGAAAGTAAGAGCAAGATTAAAACTCAAAACGAACAGAAATGATTCCTTATATGAAGGGGTTTCCCCCTCCTAGATACAATGCTCTTCGAGCAAAAGGTTTTAGCAAATTTAAAAAAGCTTCCTTTTCTAATTAAACGGCCCTTGTGTTCCACAGCCGTTCTTAAAAAATTGGGAAAAGCAGTTGAACTTTAGAGTAAAGAGCAAGGTATTGAGGAGTGAGGCAGCCGCTTCATATACGGAACAATTCTTGTTAGTTTTGAGTTTTAATGTTGTTCCTTACTTTCAATAAAAAAACTTACTTTTTAATTTAATTTCTAATCGTTCTTCAAATAATGCTAGAAAATCTGGCTCACCCTTCATGACCCCCCCCCCTTTCCTTACGAGAAACTCCTTCGTGGAAATTCCTTCCCACACCCGCTCTTAAATTCCCTCCGGACAGTTCCATCCTTGCTGAACCACCCCCCCCCCCCCGTAAAGTTTCTTGCAGACGATTCAGCCTGACAAATTTTCCTTAGCATATGTTCATTTGAAAAATACTTCAATTTCTAATCG
Source organism: Artemia sp. Qi Xiang Cuo (assembly GCF_049724085.1). Taxonomy (NCBI): domain Eukaryota; kingdom Metazoa; phylum Arthropoda; class Branchiopoda; order Anostraca; family Artemiidae; genus Artemia; species Artemia sp. Qi Xiang Cuo. The sequence continues at coordinate 47,613,014 of NC_142813.1, read as the reverse complement.
CTTTCTCGATCACTCTGGAAATTCCTCCTTCTGTGGGAATTATTTCCCATAAATCCAAACACATTGAAAAAACTTTTAATCTCTTTTGAATTTTGAAGTCCAGTTTAGCCTAGTGTTTTATTATTTTTCAGACGTTTTATTATGAAAAATATTTTGCAACATAATGCAATTAATTCTAAATAATAAATTGAATGTTTTGTACAAAAATTGTTGTACATTAGGCAAATTGCAATTTTACTATTTAGTTCAATAAAATCATATACATTCAACTACGGGAAACAATAAAACTGAAGAAACAATTTACAAGCAATCCAAATAATAAACAATTTTTGAAAGGGTTAACTTACTTTGGTAAGCCCTAAGATTTGCTGATATCCATCTCCCACCTAATTAGCAGCGTTGCCACTTGACCGATACCAAAAAGCGATGCAGGTCGATGAAAAAGCGGTGTTTTAGAGGTATCCTTTCTACCGAAACACCGTATAATTTATGGTATATTTTGATACCCGTAATGAAAACACGTCGTCACTAGTTTCAACAAAAAACTTTCTTTTTAAAAGCAATTAATTCCTTGCTACTTTTCTAGCAAATGAATACTATTCTTATTATTTTTTTAAATGGTAGATTTTGCCATGGGCTTTGAACAAGATAGGTAGAATAAAAATAAAAAGAGACATCCCCAAGATACCCACCCCATATAAAAAAGGGGAAAATAGTCTCCAATAATAAATTCATATCTTTTTCCCACTTTATGGCACTGTCATCCGTTCTTCATCACTAATAGCTCGTCCACACCAATCTTTCTCTAGAAAATTGGAGGCAGGATAATCTACTCTTTTCTTTTTTTTAGATTAAACATTTATTTATCAATATTTGTTTCATTTTCAGCGCTTTCTCCAGAAATACTGTGTCTACAGTCGTTTTTGCCCATTTTTCTATTTTTGTATCCTCTGATATACCGGCCTCGAAAACGAAAAAAAAGACAAATGTGCCAGTCTACACTTCCAGTCTTCCGACTGGAAGTGTAGACAGTTTTCGTCATTTTCGGCGACATTTTTTTTTTCTAATAAAGTAGACAGTTTGACGCCCTCCAAAAGACGAAAATTCTAGATTGAAAAGTTTTTACTGGCTCAGCAAATATGCAAAACGACATTCTCGAACCAGATACTTATTTTTTTTCCTTTTTTACTTTAGACGCTTTGCGCTACAGAAGCAGTTTTTACACAACTTGCTTCTTAAAATATATTTCAAAAATTAATGTAAAGAATCATCAAATTTATAGTGATGCTTTTCTACAATTTTCAACTTTTCGAGAGAGCATATTATTTACTTGCTCAGCAAGGTTCGGTTTTTGATTTGTCAGCATATTTTTATTCCTTCCCTCTCCCCAAAGCAAAGAAGTGACCTAAAGGCCATTTTTTATGCCAAAAGTAACTCATGCAGCTTGTATGGGAAAAACAATGTATAATTACCCTGAGGTGTGGCATTGTCTGAAAAACAAAGATAGAAATATAGAAAACGAAATGGCTAGCAAAAGAGCGTTACTTTGATTACGACTAGATTTTAATGACAATTATCATATTAAAGATACTAAAACATTAAAAGGAATCATTCGCGTAGACAGACAAAGGTCACTCGGAATCAGACAGCGTGGTCACGCTCGCTAAGATGTCATGGCGTGGTCATGCCGCATTATACAAAACATTTTGATTCACAGCAGTGCTGTCAGTTGAGGTTGCTTTACCGTTCACTTGAAGTACACGTTTAACAAGTCTCAGTTCTAGCCCCCTTCTTGTCGTGGCTTGACCTACCTTTTTGCTGACGGTTCAGACCACATTCCGATTTTAATGTCAAGGAAAGAGTTAGCAAATGAATCTGCTGACGTTTTAATGAACTAAGATGATTTTGCTGACGTTTTATTGAACTAAAATGATTTTGCTGACGTTTTATTGAACTAAGATGATTTTGCATGTCAGTTTTCTTACTCTAAAAAACAAAAAAGGCGCTCGGCAATGACATTTGATATTGGTAATGAAAAAAGTATCGTATCAATTTTGAAACGTTTAGAAACATTACTGCTCCTGTTGCGGATTTTAGCGTAAGGATATGGCACCAACACACCACTATGGCAGAGTCGTCCAAATGTTCAAGATTCAGACCTTCAGATAAAGTTACACTCGATATGAACTGTCATTCTGGGTCCATCTTTTCTTTATTACTCACACCAGAGGTATAGTACTAATAGAATTACTGATGACTAGGAATTGTTAGCTCGTAACTAGAGGGGTGAGAAAATAGAGGAAGTCATTTATCTTTTCAGAGAAGCGAAAACGATCTAGAATTGGTTTGATGTTCATGTGTGAGTATCCCACAACTCGACAATACGCCTTGTCGAGTTTTCAAATGAAAGCCAACAGATGGGAGCCAAAGCAAGGAATATGTGTTGTTCCACCTGAGTGAAGACTCAGATATATTTATTCCTATATGCATTTTGTCATTTTGTACTGTGTTAAAAGTGATTGCAAATTTTTTGCATAAATCTTCTAGACTCTTAGATTTATGTTTTTTACAATTGTGACTTGCAAACAGGGCATACTAATGACGACTAAATTTCACAACTGTAACCCATGGTTATTTTTCTTCACCAAACCTCTTGACCAAGAGCTTTATTCCCATTGGTAGTGCAATCTCCAATCTAGTTCTGTATGGGAACGCCCGTCTTCTTAACATAGTCCGTCCCTCCAACCAACAGACTGAAAATAACAGACACTGATCCATGATTACACTCTAACAGAGCAAGTAAATCTACCAGTAAATCCATTATGACATTACAGAAACTGACACAAACAGTGTTGTTTGGCTACAGACTGATCTATGGTCTAGTCAATATCCACTCAGAAAAGGTGAGTTTTTAGGTTGACAAGAAGCTTTTCATGAAGATGAAATTCCAGAGGCTGTTGAGCAATGTTCTGCTTTTATTCTAATCAGACTAGAATGGTTCAGCAAATTTGGTCAAGGCTTACTTTTCACGAACTTCAGCAAGTTGTCAGTAACCGAATAGGGTATATCACGTTCAACAAGAAATGAGACAAGCCTTGCTTCAATAGTGGTCTCCTTTTCGTTTTGAAAAAAGTGACGAACAATTGGCAGAGTCTGAGAAGACGAAGCAATCCATGTATTTTCATTAACCACTGACATTAAAAGGTTACAGATGGGCTGCCCAATGGAACCATGAAACAGCCTAGGCTATAAGAAGGAATAAGTGATTTATAAACTGCTTCCTCTGGACAGCAACTTTGCATTTACATTTGAATTGAATGAATGATAAACTATAAGAAATCAGGCAAAAATTAAAAAACAGATAATTTTCTAAATTTTTAAGTGAATGTTAGCCTATATTTGAATACAGTATTAAGTTCTAAATGAAATAGCATTTTTATTTCTTAACCATTGTTCTGCACTCTGAATTTCACACATATTTACAAGAACTTCTTTTACTGTATACTGTTCAGTCTATTGGGCTGTAAAAGTGAAAAGGTAATGTTCAGAACAAGCAAAATAAGGATAGCCCGGGACTGCCTATTTATTAAACTCTATTGTAGTTTTTGCTCTGCTTTGCAGTGTCTGTACACCTTTACCATATTAATAGTTGAAAGTTACTTTCATTCAGGCACCTGACTGATATGTAAAATATTTGCTCTTGGAAGCAAGGTAATTACTAGTTTGAATTCTCGCAAGTTCCGCAGTAACCTATCCAGCCATATATCATTAGAAATAGAGAGCAAGCATTTGTCATTTTCCCGTACGGTGACGTTACTTAGGATGAATTCAGTGATAAAGGTTATTTTATGGCATAAATACGCTGATTAAAGCCAATTTACGGTAACATTATGGTATGCGGTATAGTCACAAAAAAATATGGCATTTCCCATCAATTTGTGGTATTATACAACACAGTGCGGCAAAAGTGGCAACAAAGCTAGTTAGCGACAATCCTTCTTAACTAACATTTATTAAAAGTAGAAAATTTAGTGGAAACACTAAATTTTCTAACGCCACTGTTGGTTACGTATTACTAAGTTTGTTGATTTTCAACGAAAAACTTACTTTTTTAATTTAATTTCTGATCGTTTTTTCAAATGATGCAGGTAAATCTGACTCACCCTTTATGAATCCCCCCCCTATGAGAAGCTTCTTTGTTGAAATTTCTTCCCACATAAATGCACCCCACCCTTAAATTCCCTTCGGACAGTTCCATCCTGCTGAAAATCGTCCCCTCCCGTAAAATTTCTTGCAGACTATTCAGCCTGAGAAATTCTCCTTAGTATACTTTAATTTGAAAACACTTAATTTCTAATCGTTTTCTCGATCACTCCTGAAGTACCCCTTTCTGTGGAAATTATTTCCCAGAAATCCAAACATGCTGAAAATAGCCCCAGATAATTCCCCCAGAACATCTCCAAGTGCAAAATTTAGTTGGCAAAGAGAAAGTAAGACAATTTAAAAGAACTTTGTATAAGAATTCTGTCATACCCTCCCAGTGTAAAAATTCCCCTGGAAATGTCACCCTCCTGGAATTTCAATCCCCACGAAAAATTCTTGCTAAGGAAACCCACCCCAAGTACAAAATCCAGTTCCCGAAAAATATCGGTATAGGGGAGACCGGCCCTCGTTAGCCACTTTTCTGGTTATTTATTTCTTGTAAACACAGTTTTCGACTTTAAATAATTCTAAAAGTTGCCATGTATATATTCATGTTTTGGGTATCTCGAAAAAAAATTTCTGACGACCAATATTTCTTGATGTAGGAGAAAAATAAGTTACACTGATGTAGTCCGAAAGTGGTGAACCAGGGCCATCCCGGTAACTCAAGTCAAGAAAAGCTTTTACTCCTCTAGAATTAGTCCTAGAATTTTTTGTTTATCAGATTTTTAATTGTCTTTCGAGAATTCAGATAAAAAAATAAACAGGCTTAGGACAGTAGTCTACTCAAAGACCCACCTTCTCTAAATCAAATCCTAGCTAAGTGTACTGTTAACGGCCATTTCAATAGATGGAACACTACTACCTATTAACGCATCTTGTATCCTGAAAGGTCAACACCAAACTTCAGCCTTTCGGCAAGTCTTCTAGTCCCACCAGAGACTGAGGGCTTACCTAATCCTCGGACTTCAAGACGCACGGTTATTCTTCGGAAAGCACAAACCTGCTCGGTTCTATGCACTTCAAGAATAGAAAATCAAGTTCAAATGGGTATTCCTTCAAAGATTTTGCAGCAAAGAAGCACTTAGCACTCTTTTTACCTGCAAGTTCAACTAAAACAATGTCAACGACTTTTAAAAGCTTGTTTCCCACATCTTCCTTATCTTCTCCTAGCTTAAGACTGTCCTCAATCTCATCGTCAAGCTCCCTCTCAACATTATCAGACTCACTTTCACTATCGAGAAACAATAGTTTGCTTGCTTCTTGCAATTTAGCTTTCTTTAAACTCTTCTTCTGCTAGGTTTTCTGTTCTTTTTCCTCTTTTCCGCAGCTTTCAGTTACTCTTTCTGGCAGATTCTATCCTTCACTAGGGTAACAGTCAAAATTTTGGTAGTCTTTTTTTCACTGCATGTCTAATTTGTTTTCTCGGAGAACAATTCAGAAATGGAGACACATCAACTAGTTCAGAAAAGTTTTTTACAGCTCTTCCGTGTAAAGGGAATCTTGAGAAAGATTGGGTATCATTCTCATGGTGGGTGGGCTGATTAGCCGCATCATCATCAGCAGAAGAAGCAGTGGGTGATGGAGGTTCCATGCTACCGTGGTTCGAAATTGATGGTCAATCAGAGATGTGTGAACTAAAGAACTCGTGATTTTTGAAAATCTTGGGATTAATAGGGGAAATACCGGTGCAGCGAAAACTGCTGATTATGTTTCCTGGGGTCACTTTTTTGGGATACACTTTTCTAGAAAGCTCGGAGATGTTATACATTGAGATATTCTCGAATTTATGCTCTGTCATAAAAGTCACAGATTCCCTGTTGTAGAAAACCATCAAAGAAAACATAACTGACCTGTCACGTGGTTGCAGCTGATGCATTATATGAGGCGGAACGGTGAGCATGACAACTCAATTTTTTTCGGCTAAGTCATGCAATTCAATACTATAACGACTAATGTGATTTTCAAGAATTAGAAGCACAGGATTAGCCTTACTCGGTCTTGCATGATTGACAAAAAGGTTCATAACTGCACACAGTAATATTCTGCCCTCTTTCTGCTGACATTACCTTGCCTACCTGTTTCTGTCCTTTTGCTGCAACAATTTTCCCTGGCCTGTGGACTGTTGATTGTCCAGTTTCGTCTACATTTCAAATATTTCGCACTGTAAATTTGTGGTGCTAGTACACACCACAAAAATTTTCTAAAAATCTTCCAACTGTCACACGATTGAAAACAGTTGCATGGCCGAGAATGGTTGCTTCAGGCGCTCTTACAGTAATATGTGGGTGTCTTGCCATAAAACCATGGTACTTATATTCACCTGCAGCATTTTGATTGTCACTGATTTGCTTGTCCATGAATTTGGGATGGTAATTTCTTTTGAAACCAAGCTGATGGTAATTTCCTGCAACCAAGCTGACGAACTTTAAGTGGAGTTAAACCATAATACATAAGGCACACAACTTACAGGTATTTAGCAAGAGCATCTTCTTGTTCTTCTGTACAGATCTGTCTTGTGGCATGAAGTGGTGAGAAAAATGAGAGAGGTAGAAGTTCAATATCCACATCCTGTTTATCAGCCTTGGTGATGTATACCCTCAGAGTTGTCCGTGGTATTCCATATTTTTTTGGCAGCCCTTTTCTTGTTCTGTTTCTTTAAAATAACTTTGATTACAGCAGCTCTGACCAGCTGTTTTATTTTTAATTTAAGTTTATTTTTAGTTTCCTCACCAAGCTATTTTTTCTGGGCCAGAGCAAGGTTTGATCCAACAATAGAGAATTTTCCAGGCTAAAGTATATGGGATTGACGTTTCTTCATTGAGTGTATCTGACAAAATATGAAGCAAATATCAGTGAAGTATGTTGTAAAAATTTAACTTTACAGGGTCACCAGGCCCAGATTCGCCAGTTCTAGAGTGGCGAATCAGGGCTGGTTGTTTGTGGCGAACGTGAGCTTTTTCCCTTTTCGGAGAAAAATCAGCACTTTCCAGTTGTTATCGTAGATGGCGGTAAATGTCTATCATTAATAGTTTATTAAGTCTCAGACGTTTCTATCGACATAAAAAGTTTTTTCTTTTTACCTTTACGTTAGAGACAAACTTTTTCATTTTTCTGTAACAAAAAACTTTACTTTCCAAACCCTAAAAATCAACTTACCAAACAAAACCTGGAAAAGGGGGTTCAACTAAAAGTTGAATACATCCAAACTTTCGCTACTAGATGGCAACCCATGGCTCCCTAGTTAAATGCAAATGACGAACCTGGGCTTTGGCTAACCTGAGCAGGTCACCCCTACTTCCGAATAACAAATACTTTAAGTAAACAAGGGCAAATTTCATAACTTACAGGCCTCTCCCCACAGACTGTGGGGGCCATGTTACCCCTAAAGACACAGTTACCGAATCTTTCAACTATGCAGAAAAAAATTACTATCTCAAAATCTTGATCGGACAACTTTGGAGAAAAAGGGACTTGGGAGGGGGCTAGTTGCCCTCCAATATTTTGGTGACTTAAAAAGGACACTAGAACTTTTAATTTCCGTTCGGACTCACAACACCTCCCAGTCTTCTAGTGCTATCATTTTGATATGACCATCCCTGAGGAAAAAAACACGCATCCGTGATCTTTGTTCTAGCAAAAATGCAAAATTCCACTATTTTTTTTTATTTATGAGCCTGAAACTTCTACAGTCGGGTTCGCTGAAACTGATGTTGTGGTTTTCATTACCATTCCTGGACTTTTAGGGGGTGTTGTCCCCTTTTTCAAAAATCACGCAAATTTTTTCAGGCTCGTTACTTTTGATGAGTAATACTAAACTTGATGGATCTTATATATTTGGAACCAGCATAATAATTCTTTTGATATATCTACTGATATCAAATTTTTGTTTTAGAGTTTTGGTTGCTATTGAGCCGAGTCACTCTTTACTTACAGTTCGATACCATGAACTGTTTGAAAAGATAGTTTTTCTTCTTCTTTTTTTGAGTACTGAAGACGGGCTGTGGAGGTCGTTGTCGAAATATCTACTTTTGTGTCTTTTGGCTTCTTTTCTGTCCAATGGCTGATATTACTCTCGTTTTCTCGTTTTCGAATATTTAATTATATTAATTTCTTTCTTGTTTATCATACGTCATGTATAGCCAGTGTGGTCTTAGAATGTGTGTTTTTTCTTCTTTTTTTGAGTACTGAAGACGGGCTGTGGAGGTCGTTGTCGAAATATCTGCTTTTGTGTCTTTTCGCTTCTTTGCTGTCCAATGGCTGATAATACTCTCGTTTTCTCGTTTTTCGTTTTCGGTTATTTAATTATATTAATTTTTTTCTTGTTTATCATGCGTCATGTATAGTCACTGTGGTCTTAGAATGTATTTAGAGTCAATAGACAACCATGGTATTCTGTCGTAAAGCGCTATATGTAGTGCGTTTTTCTATACTATTACTGTCTGTTCATTATATTGTGATTTCTTGTTTTTTCTGTTGTAATTTTCCTTCTTTCTTTTCTGTTTCTATAGTACACTATTTTCTTTTTACGTTTTCCTTTTTTGCTCTGTTTTAAAATACAGGTCTTGTAGCATTACATTAATTTTGTTACCACAATCATAAAAAAGACCTAAAGACGAACTGAACAGCCATGACAAAATAAAGAAAAAATCTGAAGTGGCAAACGGTTCTATGGCCAGTAAAGGAAAACGAATAGAACAACAATCTAATGAATATTTCGCCTGTATAAAACAAGGCGTCTTCAGCGTAGAACAAAAAAAAATTAATAAGAAATATATATAAAACTACAAGGCCGTATCCAGGGGGGGTTCGACCCCCCCCCCCCGAAATGTTTGTCTGACTCGTAAAAACGTGACAAAAATGAACATAAACAAATTTTGTATGCTTTTTTTTAGGTTTTTTTGTGTAACCCCCGCCCCCTCCCCCCCCCCAAAAAAAATTTAGTAAAACTCTCTCCGATAAAATCCTGGGTACGGCCTTGTAAAACTAAAACAGACTAACTAATTCATAATATACAAGTAATAATGTTCTATTCCAGCGTCAATAATTTTTTAGTATATTCAAGGCCACGGAACCTGTTGTTTTCAGTTACGCATTAATATTAAAATAGTTTTATTATTGTCAGTCTGCTGTTGAGAAACCCCCACTGGAATCAAATCTTGGGCGGGCCACTAGTTGTGAACGAGTGGCACGTTTTCTCTATTTGACTGACGCTCCTGACACTCTACTTATCAAAGTCAACTTACTAGACAGTATTGCCAACGCGGTACAATTGTGCCGTTTTTGGTACAATTTGGAGGTTCTGATACTATACGGTACATTTGGAAATTTTTTGTTACACCCAAATTTTCCATTACAAGTCCATTATATTGCAAGGATTTACTTGTTCCTTTCTAACTCGGATATCTGTTCAAGTTTTAGTTTATCAAAAAATGTTTCTTGTTGCGGCAAAAGTTTAACCTACTCTTCAGATGGTACAAATTAATCTCTTGTGGTTAAATTTTTATTTGAAAAACCGGTACAGTTTATTTCAAAGCGTTGGCAACACTGCTACTAGATAAATGTGGACAGAGAAAAAAATTAGCTGAAGATAAATGTGCCTGTCTAAATAAACAATAACAAAAGATACTGCGACTTAGATATAAAAAAGCAGCAGCATGGGGCGCGACATGCTCTACCTACTGTGCAAGCTGAAATAGAAAACAAGATGTGACTTTATATTAATTGTTAACTTCTATAGAACATAAAGATCAGCCAATACACAGCGGCGTCAATTGGGGACAGAGGGAGAAGTTTCCCCCTAAATTCGAGCAAGACAAAAGGTATTTTGAAGAATACCTTTTTGGTGAATTTTCATTGAAAAATACCTTTTACACTCCTATACAAACTGCTGATAGACTTTGTAGCAGATAAAAAGAGAAAGCTATCCTCCAAAACTTGGTCTGGTGGCCCTGGCAGTGTGTATCCATCCACAGAAGGAGACTTTTATCCTTGGCGTTTACTATCCAAATTATAGTAATGTTTCCGTATAAAACCCGTATTTTTCAAAAAATCCATCTATTTTTGCCTTACGCGGTAGCCACTCCCTCCCCAATAGTTTCCAGCGTATACAAACCAGGAAGTGACTTAACATTGATTGTTAGCCCCTCCGGGAGTTAAAGATCAGCCAATATACAGTGGCGTCCATTGGGGGGCATGTGCCCCCTAGATTTCTTTGCGTCAGTCCTTAATTTTGAAAGATAAATTTTGAAATGTCCTTTTTTGGAGTATTTTTTATTGAAAAATGCCTATTATTATCGAAAAAATGTAAAAAATGGCAAGTTCTCCCCCCCCCCCACCTAAAATTTTCTGAATTGAAGCACATGCCAATGTAGCTCATTCACAGGCTTATTCTTAAAGAGAAAAACTTAGTGTCTGGAGATGCTAACAGCGTTGTCGGTTCAAACACTTATAACTTCCAGAAACATCTACAAACACAATAGAATTTAAATCAACCAAAAGTTCCTCTTTTGTCTCCTGACGATTCCTAAAGCTCCTGGCGACTGGCTCTTCCAAATATTTTTTTAGGCGTAAGGGCCAGTTTCGCCACTCTCTTATCTCTTGGTGCTTCTCCCTTGGTGAAGCGGTAACTACATGCGTGTCTAACTATACTTCTGCTTCAAAATAGTAGACTTAATAGACTAACTTATTAGACTTGCTTAATTGAATTTAATTAGACTTATTTAATTACTTATTCAATTATTTACTTAATTAGGCTTACAAATCTTGACATGTCTTTGTTAAGATGCCAGTGTCTGAACAGTTTCTTGTTTATGTGTTGTATACAAAACTTGGCTGTAACAGGCCATTTTTGCAGCCATAACTGCAACCAAGTAAAGAGCGAACCAAATCCCTTGTAACCGAAACTTTAAGAAGGCGATTCGAAAAGAACTGCATAGGGAACAAAATTTTCCATAGCGGCGATTCGGGAACCCTAACCATTATATATGTTTATCTTAACTGTAGAAGTTGATTGCAAAAACAAACTTTTAGGGATTATGAAAAAGAGCTTGGAACCCCTCAAAATCAACGACGGATTGATATGAAAATGGCCCCATGGCATCATAATTGTTGGGAACTCGAAGCTAGGAATTGACAGTCCCCCAACCTGAACAGTAAGTAAAATCACCTTTTTTGCATTGGTAGCACTGATGAGACTCCTTTTTGTGATACGGTGCTAGGCTATAAAATGTTTCAGCGAAACATTCTATTTCAATTTGGCTGATTCTATATTCTAGAGCTATATGCCTAGGATTTCAAATTATTTCAATTAGGGAGCTTCATTCATCACTATCTTTATTATTTGTGCTTAAAAGTGCCCTCGATTCAAGTTGTTTGACTGTGCTTAATTCGATTGTGCTCAGGGGTTCTCGATTCAGTTATTGCAGAGCATTTATATGATCTTCAAAGGATGAGGAAAAATATCCACCAGAGAAAGAGATGGCACTTACTATGTCGAATTCATATTTTATTTGCCGTTTTTTTACAAGAACAAGTAGCAAAAATGAGCCCCATGCTCAGCACTTCCAATCAGAGTATCTGTCCGCTGTCCTCTTATAGGCTTATTTAACCTTCCCATATCATAATGCAATATAATTTTTGTTCTAGCAAAAGATAATTTACCGTTGAGTTTGGTCGCTACTGAGGACCCCAATTACGGAGAAGGAGGGACACGATTGCTTCACTTTAGAAGTTTTTGCCCTCCTGGATTTTGATTCCACTTTTGGCTTTTCTGCAGAAAAAAAAATCAACCACCCAAAAATTACTATAGCCTGTATGGTGACAAATACATTTGTTACCTGCTCGTTAAAAAAAGAAACCTTATACACTCCTATTTTTCGTAAATTGGTGCTCTTAGTGGTTACAAGTCTTAGAGACAACATAAAAACCAAAAAAAGAAACCTTATCCACTCCTACTTTTTCTAAATTGGTGCTCCTAGTGGTTACAAGGTCTTAGAGAGAACATAAAAATAAAAAAAAGAAACCTTATCCACTTCTACTTTTTCGTAAATTGGTGCTCCTAGTGGTTACAAGGTCTTAGAGAGAACATAAAAACAAAAAAAAAAAACTTTATCCACTCCTAATTTTTCTAAATTGGTGCTCCTAGTGGTTACCAGGTCTTAGAGAGAACATTAAAACCAAAAAAAAAAAAAAATTTATAAGGGGGTTAGTGTAAACAGAGACGATGGAGCATATAGGTTAAAATCTACTTATCTTAGTTAAAATAAAAAAGCAAAACAGAGCCTTATATATTTTTAATAATTTAGTAGATAAGAAAATTTCAGATCCTAAACAATAAAATAATTTAAACTTACTAAATAAAATCCAATGTGAAAGACGCTTTGGGAATATTAGTGGGAAAACAACATACTTCTATAAATAATAATGTTACAGAGAATAATTATGTATTGAAAATAATTTCTTAGACCACACTGCTTTTCATTTATTAAAATTAAAACCCGTTTTTTGTTGCTTACTTTTTCGTATATTGAAAATATTAATAATATTTATATTAGACCAAATTCTCTAGCATGAAAAGACCTTTATTAAACTTACTTTAATTTAGATCTATGTTATACCTAAGATTTTATATAAGAGGATCTGGTAATTTCAATGGAATTTCCTATCAATATATACCTTAAAAATACTCACGATAGAACAGATTTCTAGACCTGTATTGTATCTCGATCACCGTATCAGAATCGCTTAACAAACAACAACTGTTGTTTATCAGATGTAGGTTTATTTAGCCTTTTTCTTTTTTGCATAGTATTTGTCTTTTTTCTCATTTTTAATGCTATTTTTTATAATGTATTAACTATATAATCTAGTTTTTCTTCCTATTTTTTTCTAATGATAGAGACCTTCAAGTATCAGGCTCGGATCGAATAGGTGCGGAGCCCGATTGGATTTTTGTGTTTGAGGCCCTTTCTATATAGTTTAAATATCTAGATAAAGTTCGATTCATCTTTTATATATATATATATATATATATATATATATATATATATATATATATATATATATAACTTCAAGGATCATCAGATAGTTAAACGACTACTTAAATAAAACAAAGTTGAAAATACAGGAACATTTATTAATTATAAATTTACATCACCGAAAATGAATATATGAATTTACATATTTCTAAGTTTTCTTCGGTAAATTCTTCTAAAACTGTTTGAAAATGCATTCCGCCTTCATTTTCAATCGACATAATTGCTAAACTATCTAATTTATCTTGATTCACTGTCGATATGGGATAGTTTTTTTTTGTTTTAGCCTGGAAAATGATCTCTCTCCAGAAGCAACGCTTGCTGGAATGTTAAGAATATTCCACCATTTCGACTTTGTATTCATTTTGATGGTAACACAGGGCCTGATTGGACCTAATCTCTCCAGTCGGCCTATATCCAGCCCTGCCATGTTTGGGGCCAAAAAATAATAGTTGATATTCCCTTTAAATTGCTGATATTTCTTTGTTCGCAAGTGTTCGCCCTGTATATAAAAAGTATATAAAAAAGCTCATTTGCTTGAATTGTACTTCCAAATTCAGCAAATTGTACAGAAAATTCAGGGGGAGAGACAAAATGCATTTTTGAAACCTAGGGGAGTGACTTTGTTGTATATTTAGTTTTTTAATTAGAATGTGGAAAAAATATTTCAATGAAAATACCAAAAATGACATTTTTAAAAATCTAGGGGTAAAAGTCTTGAGGGACGATTTACCCATTATACATGTCCAGATCTCCTTTGAAGGTATAGTTGTCTTTGGGAAATAACAGATTGTCATTGTTTGAATTTTCATGGACGAAAAATGTTATCAAATTTAACTAATTATTTTGTTTTTTATTGACGGTTCAAAGTGGCAACACCGACAAAAATATCATACTGCCTTACAAACTTCATAATTTTGACACAATAAAAAGGAAAAAATCTTAGAGAGTCGCGGTTGATGGGTAGGGGGGGGGGGATTGCTATTTTTATGTCTTCTGAAGTACATTAATAAAACGTGGAGTGATTTTGAGAAGTGATAAGCAAATCATCTAAAACGCTGATTCACAGCACTGATTTCAAGGGAAAAAACTAATCACAAAATTACATTGTCTAATAATGGTAAGACACGGTATTCATTTTCCTAAATTTGCAAGACTTTTAAAACCACAAAACCTCCTTAAAACCTCCAGGTCGTAACCTAAATAATGACATGCCATTTTTATTACATGGGTTATATTAGAGGGCAACGCTTATTTGCGTTTCTAAGTATAAGGGTTACGATAAGAATAGGCTATTCTGAAATTGTTTAACCACGTCATTTAACACTTCTTAGCAAAATGACATAGAGGTCAGGAACATTGGCAAAGAATGCATACTTAGATTTTAATGATAAGCCTTTTTTTATTTTTGAGCGACTAAATGAACTATTCAGAGCTTCAATCCATTTTTGGGTGCGCAAAAAAGATGATACTTGGAGCAATTAGATAATATCTGCGCATATATTTTAAGACGAAGAAAGAAAGGATTTAACTTCATGTTCATTTTAAAGTTAACATATATTAGTAGTAATATTAATGTTAATCTTATGAAATTTGAAAATTTAATAATTAAGAAAAGTTAATTTAACAAAAATATAATGATAAAAAATGAAAATCAATGAATAATAATTAAAAATTAAAATAATAATAAATTAATAAAATAACAGTTTAATGATCAATTTAATTAGTTAAAAAATCATTTGATTATAATAATTTAATAAATTGATAATTGCGTTAAATTGTTCTATAATGGTGAATTGTTTTATTACGTTGAGGAGGATGTTGAAGCAAATCAAAAGACACTATGTGCAACCAGATTGCCAAAATAACTTATCCGTATTATCTAAGGATCGGCTAAGGGTATACAATTGAAACTTAAAGAAAATGTTGAGGGGGTGTTAAATTGAATCAAAAGACAATATTTGTATCCACGGTGTCAAAAGAGTGCATCTGCAAAATCTCAGGAGCTGCTACGAGCAATAAGTTAATACCCATTTTAAGGGCATATCAAGGCCGTACCCAGGATTTTTTTCGGAGGGGGTTTTACCCAAAAATAAAATTTCGGGGGGGGGGGGTGTTGGTTCAAACTGGGTAACCCTCCCCCCTGGATAAGGCACTGGGATATATTTAGGATTTGTGTTCGGGGGGGGGGGATGGGAGGGGTATTTTACACAAAAAAATGCATCTAAAGTATGTTTGTGACATTTTCATTACGTTTTTACGAGTCCGACAAAAATTTCGATCCTTGCCCATTTTTTCAGTGACTAAATGAACTAATCAAAGGTTTAATCCGTAAAGCTTTAATCAAGGCTTTAAGAAAAAAGGATATGACTTCGTGTTTTTGTAAATTATGCGTGTAAAGGGGTGGTAACAAAAACGACATTGGTTGATATATATATATCTATTGATGCAAGACTATCCTTTCCGAGCCACCTTTTCTTAATAAAAATGGCACCAGACTGCCAAAATTCTCGAAACCACGAATTTTTCTTACCAATTTACGGCTACTCCAAAGCTGCAAAGATTAAGTGTTTCTTGGGGATACCCATTTCTTTCCCTATATCCCAGATCCCTATATCCCGATCCAAAAACGGATAGAAACATTGATATCTTCAGCAAGGAATTTTCTTATTGACGTTCAGAGAAATTTTGTTTTTGTTTTTTTGGGGGATAGTAATAAAATTAAATAATTTTATAATTTGAATAAGAAGTACTCAGAAATACAGGAAAAATGCAGGATACTTTGGAGACCAGGCCCCAAGACCCTCCCTTGGTCCGTCCCTATGTTCAGCGGTTGTCAAGACTACAAAATGGACATTGGGATGATAGAGACATTTGCCTAAGTTTTCTCCCCCAGATTATGTCTGTTGAACTTCTTTTGCTTGTTTCGAAGCTATAAAGTTCTTAGGGCAGTATCTTATTTTTGCCGGTGTTGCCACGTTTAACTATGACAATAAATAAGCTAAATTTACGTAAATAAACAAGCTATTAAATAAACAAACTAAATTTGACGACATTTTTAATCAAAAATTCAAACATGATGTATTTGTTGATTCCCAAAGACAACTGCACTTAAAAAAATTATTCAATATGTTTGGTGCCAGTTTTTCACCTGCATTTTTTTTTGTCAATTTGGTTTCCGCTACTGCATATGGTGTTCTGTTTCATTAATAATGAAACATGCTTGATCAAATATGAAAGAAGGAAATTTTTTTAGATTATTTTTTGAGAGTCATGACTATGGTTAAAGACTAACACTAGCCAAATTACATGGAAATTATAAAAATTAAATGAAAAAAGCAAAAAAAAATCCCAAGATATCCAGTAGTGCAGGGTAGCTGGTCCAAATGACTCCACTATCCTTCTTGGTTGACCTGGACAATTACCACGCCAATTGCTCAAATATTGTCTATAGTAATATTGTGCTACCTAAAATCAAAACTAAGAATGCAGTTTTTTTTAACTCTGGGAGACGTTTTCCGATTTTGTTGGGAATACATTTAGTTCCGGATGCATAAAAGGTCTTGAAAAGCAATTTTAGCCTATCAATCTGTCAAGTTCACAGTTCATATATTATCCAGTATGATCATTTTCTATCTCACCCATTATAAAAACCCGGACCGGGGTGCGAGTGCTCCGGAGAACGTTTTTGTAGACATGAACATAAGCGAAGTCAGATTAGCGTGAATCCAGGTTAGTCTGTTTCAGACTGTTGTAATCAAAGTGCATTTCAACAAATTGAAATAAAGCTAATGCAGAAAAAAGATAAGCAATAAATCAGAAGGAGGAGCTTTTTATTCATGAAGAGCAGAAATAACCTGCGATAAGCTTGCTGGTACATTCTGTCTACTGTGGTCAAGTTAAAGAAAAAGTAATTTGCAATTATCTTCTCCCCATGCGATATCTCTCGATAAACCTGTATACAATACATTTTGTCTATCAGGTATATATGGAAGGCTGTACATTGAGGGGATTAACTTGGGGGAAGGAGGTCAAATTTGAAAAATGAGTAGCTTACTCACAAAAGTGAGTAGCATATATAGGATATAATCGTAAAACAGTAAGGGTGGACATTTCAGGAGGCGGGTCGGCTCTAACGCCGTGCCACCTCATGTCCACCTGATTTATATGTTTAATACACACAAATAAGAAAAACATTCTACCACGGCCAGATCAGATTTAAATAAGCCAAAAATAAATGTTCATTTCAGGGTTATTGTAAGGGATCGGTCCCGGAAGCAGCACTTCCTGGGAGACTTCCTGGTTCCTGAAAGAACCGCGAATTCACCTGAAAGTGGCGTCTATGAACAAAGATCTTGAGCGATTTTCAATCGCTCAATAAGGTTTTTTCTAATTTATAAAAATATAAGTTAAATACAGCTAATAAAAAATATATAAAATAAATTTATAAAAACATAATTAAAAATATAAATAACAAATAAATTTCTAATTTATAAAAAGAAGGATCGTCGAACTGTCGATAGCATCTTGGTCACATACAGTTGCCAGACGTCGTGTATTGTCATCTTGCAGACCTTACCACTTTTTCATAGCAGTACCTCTCGGAATTCTCTATGGCTAAATGTGTAATAAGCAAAAGAAGTATAACCATATTAATATGCATCGCGTGTCTGAATTTAAAGAGTCTAGTGTCGCCTCAAAGTCATCACATTCAGCGATTTAAAAGATTGCATTTTGGCTGAAGGAGTTTTGTTCAGAATATTCCATAAGTGGAATTTTAACAGAATATTTAAAGACAACATCTAACGTTATTATTGCATTACGTTCAATCACTTGTGAAGTTGTCTTCTCTTCAATAAATTAACTTAAAAACGAATTGTTCTAGTGGAAAGTAAAGGGCAAAGCAGGCAAAGCTGAAACTCAAAACCAATAAAAATTACTGCTTCGTAGTTCTTTCAACATACATCTGAAAACAATTTTCAAATAATCAGCTGTTTGATATTTCCATACATTTCTAGAATTCTAAAAAACTAGCACATATAAAAACTAGTCAGGGGGCCTAGTTGCCCTTCATTTTTTTGGTCACTTAAAAAGGGCACAAGAACTTTTGATTTCCGTTCCAATGAGCCCTCCTACGATATTCTAGGACCACTGGGTCGATCCAATCACCCCTGGGAAAAAAAATAACAATTAACACGCATCAGGGATCTTTGTTTGGCCAAAAACGCAAAATTCCGTATTTCTATAGAAATGAGCTTGAAACCTCTACAGTAGGGTTCTCTGATACGCTGAATATGATGGTGTGATTTTCATTAAGGTTCTATAGCCTTTAGGGGGTCTTTCCCCCTTTTTTCAAAAATCAGCCAAATTTTCTCCGGCGTTGTAACCTTTGATAGGTCCGACTAAACTTGATGAAGCTTATATATTTCAAATCAGCATTAAAGTCTGATTCTTTTGATGTATCTATTGGTACCAAAATTCCGTTTTCTACAGTTCCGGTTACCATTGAGCCGGGTCGCTCCTTACTTACAGTTCGTTACCACGAACTGTTTGATATTTTTATGCTTCTATGCTAGCTACTATACTTTTGTAGGTCCTTAAAGTTATACTTGTATACTAGTTATAGAGCTATAGGCTAGTAGCTATACTTCTATAAGTGCTTACAGTTACACTTCTATATTCGGTATAGAGCTATACTTTTATGGGTACTTAAAGCTATACTTCTACATTTCCATACTAGTTATAGAGCTATACTTCTATAGGCGCTTAATATACTTATAGATCAGTATCTACAATGGAGATTGAAATAGCAATAACCTTTTTATGAGAGGTGTCTATTTGAAGCTAAAATGCTGCAGTATTTAAACCGCCATTAAAAAGATAAGATTTGGTCATAATGACACAAATATACTCTATTGTCAAATACTCAACAAATACTCTATTGTCCCCACATAAATGCTCAAGCGCTCTAAAAAAAAAAATTATAATAAGAATACTCTAAAGAGTATTCGTATTTATGTATTCCTATTATTATAAGAGTATTTGTCAACAAATACTCTATTATCCCCACAAAAGCTCATATGTATTTAAAGGAGCGGAAAGACGTACGAATCATCTAAGCGTTAATTCAAAGAGTAAAAAATTAAAATAAAACAAATAGGATTTTAAAGATTATAACATCACTTGCCAAAAAAAAACGAAAAAAAAACAGGTTAAAAAAATCAAAGAGACTCCAAACAATCCTAAACACAAATAAAAAGAGAAAAACGGAAGCCAAAAAACAAACGTCTAATAAGCCAAACATTTTTTACTAGATTTTTTAAAACAAGCTAAACGAGTGGCGCCTTAGAGCTGATTCAAGCATCGTATTCTATACAATATGACTCCCCGTTACATTTTCTTATGACTTTTTTCTATTTGTTTCAGTCTTTTTTTACGCCTTATTTTTCGTTTAATGACTATATTAAAACTAGGGGTACTAAAAGTCAGGGTTGCCATCTTGCACACTCTTCAGGTGAAAGGCACTCTTTTTTACCTCAGAAGGGGCGCAGAAGAGGGGATTCGCAAATTTTTTGACTTGCATCCTTTTTGAGCAAAATTCGCTCTTTTTTGGCCTTGATTTGCACTCGTTTAAACGTCGGCAGTTGGCAACCTGGTCAGGGTTGCCAAATCAAGAAAATGTGTATGTGCACGGCTACCGCTGCTTGTGCATCACCTCTGAGATATAGATCAGTGCATTTTCAAATGAAAAGTGTACAAGTTGGTAACCCTATTCCTTGGGTTACACTTCTGACAAAGTTGCCAACTACTGCCGTTCAAAGTGAATGAAAAATAACACCCAAAAAGAGTGGTTTTCACTCTTCCGCTACCCCTCTGAGGTAAAAAAGAGTACATTTTAAACGAAAAATGTGCAAATTGGCAAACCTGCTACAAGTACCCCTTCGCTTACGAATTTTACGAAAAGTTTTTAAATATAGCAATGAAAAACATTTATTGCAGCTATTTCTCGATGTAAGCGCATCAGTCGTATATACATATATATATATATATATATATATATATATATATATATATATATATATATATATATATATATATATATATATATATATATATATATATATATATATATATGTATATATATATATATATATATATATATATATATATATATATATATATATATATATATATAGTGTATATATATATATATATATATATATATATATATATATATATATATATATATATGTGTATATATATATATATATATATATATATATATATATATATATATAAACTGTCGTAGGAAGTAAGGGAAGGGCACATTTGCCATTTGCTCTATAGTTCTAATTTGAAGCAGAATTTATAGTAAATATGTGGCTGGTGGACTGAATCATTAAAGTACAAAACAAGGCCGTGTCCAGGGGTGAGTTTAAGGGGTTTGAACCTCTCTCCCCGAATTGTCTGTCCGGCTCGTGAAAACGTTACAAAAATGAATATAAACAAATTTTATATATGTTTTTAAGCTTTTTTGTAAACCCACTCGAAAAAATACTTTAGTAAACCCCCCCCCCCACGAGAAAAAATATCCTGGATACGGCCTTGGTACAAAAAAAAACATCAAAATAAAATATTATTGGCGTCCTCATAAAATGTCTAAGGCCTGTTCATACCTGAAAACCCTGATTATCTAAAACATTTTCTGTTTTTTTTTTTCAATTTATAACATTTCAGGGTACTATCATATTTTCCCTCAGTAATTAAATTTGACAACGCTCTTCTTCTATAAGACACACAAATTGTAATTTAGACATTAGGTTCCCACATAGAACTATAACTTCAAGGGAAAGCCACACCTTGGTATGCTGTTTGGTGGCATATGCTTTTGGATTATTTTTTGCTGCTTTTTTCCAGCCACATTTTTGTTTTTACTGGGATGTTTCCTATTCTCTTTTTCTAATTTTGTTATGTTTTTTTTTCTGTTTTGTAATCTGTGTTATAATACCAAAAACTATACAACTGCATTTGTCAATAGTTAGAAATGAGAATCTCAATTTTCATAATTCCGAAGATAATTTCGTTATCATCTCTTGTTTTGCATTATATATAGCAGAATGGTGTTCGTTAGTAATTACAGCAAAGATCGGGGTGATTATTCCCTTTTTATGAGGGATAGTCTCTGTTCATACGAAATTTGCTTCGAATTTCTTACGATGAAATTTGTCTGGACCAACAATTAAAAAGCCAAATCATGGGTTGGATTCTGGCCTTTTAAAATGCATGCCTCCTAAAAATACCGATTCAGGATTGACAATTGTCTATTCAATGGATGCCTTATAAGAACTAGTACTGAATAAAAACTCACAAGAAATTCTTGCAAACTATTTTTGTGTGCACTTATCTTTTTAATTTTGAAAACCGCACTTGATTTCTAAGCAGGAAAACAGAAATTCTTAACCACACAAGAAAAGAAAAGTTCTAACATTGCGGTTGATGCAACAAAGAATTGGCTCAAATTAATTTCAAGTCAACGGAACACCGCCGCCTCGGCCAGCGGCGGTACTTCAGCAGCGTTACGACACCTCGGCGGCGGTCAATCGGGCCTCTCGTTGGCGGCGTTCGATGCATGTGCTGACGCAGCGCCGGGGTTTAATCCTGAATATACATAGAAAAAACTGAATCTCGAACGTTTAGATTCAACTTAGGAGCCAAATCTCCGCTTTCTTATCTTAATACGTTCCTGCAACCCGAGTGGGATGTGCTGGCGGCAGCAGGATATCGCGAAGACTAGAGACTCGTTGTTGATGCCACATGCACCTCTTGGGGCACAGGGAACGTAAGGTAAGATAATATTTGAACGAAAACAATGTTTCTATTATTATATGGCTATATTAAAATAAGGACTGAGTACCCTTAACCCTTTGATTAGAAAATGCCTTAAAGCTTCTTAGCATCTTCAGTATATTATTTTGGCAAGTTTGTCTTGTCAGTGGCAAATTAGTGTCAGTTCCAGATGAGATATTAGGTATGTATGTCTTAATTAACAAAACTTGAAGTTAAGTCAGCACATGCAAATGACAGTAATGATGTACAAGTGTTGCAATCATTTTCAAAATTGGAAGGCAGCTACAGGGCTATCAGAATTTTAACACCCACGTTTGAACGGTGGTACGATAATCGATATCTTAACATCCTCACCTCTAAAGATCGTATCTAACATTTTCATAATTCTTAGATAACAGTAAAGAAAATATTATAAGCTGTTCTGAATGGGATAATCAATTTTGTCACCTAATAAACAAGGGGTTTTCACTCAAAGTGTTTACAACCACATTTAGACACAGCTAAAAAGACCTTGAGATATCATGTTTGATATAAGGAGTTCTGTTCATCTCAAAGTTTCCTGATTCTGATTTTGAGTTCTACTACATATAATTAAAATTGAAGTAGACACGAAAAAAAGAAAGAAAAAAAACAAACGACAAAAACTTTTTCCAAGCTGCTCTCTAAAGAAGGATCATTGGAGGCAACGGACCTCTGAGGCCTGAGCCGTGACCAAGAGTTTATGGGTTCATCCCGCTATAAAAGGGAGGATCAGTATACAGGCCATATCCACGATTTTTTTTCGGGGGGGGGGTATTTTTTCAGGGGGTAATTTTTTTCAAAAACATGAAATTTGATAAGCATTTTTTTTATGTTTTTACGTGTCGGGAAAACCTTTCAGGGATGTTTTAAACGCTTTTATCCCCTCCCCCCTCGGATACGACCTCTATCAGCATGGCCATGCATGTTTAATGACACTTTGTTCCTCCTTTTCTACACTGCCTTGTTGATTATCTTTTTGGAAACAGCTTAGCAAACATTGTGTTTGGCAGTTATCTCACCTGTGCGAAAATGTCAGATCCGACCTTTTGCCGTGGCAGTGACGGGTGGCAGTGTGCAGAGAGAACTACAGAAAAACCGGAAACTATCCTTTTGCATCGATCATTGTTTTTTGTTGTTGTTAGAATTATGAAAAGAAAAAAATTCCTTATCAATTATAGACAACAAAAACTAGAACATAGAGAAACAAAGTGACTACTGACAGGAAATTTTGTGACTCAGAAAGTTATCGTTGTTTTTACAGGTTCAAATTTTCACAGAGGATCACGAAAGAGCTACTCAGGTTTTGAAAAGGCGGGATTGTAGCAAACTATCGTTTTAGAAATGACATAGTTGAAAGATATAACGCAACTGAATTTTTCAAATGTTATTAAATATGCATTGAGTGTATATTGAAATTTTGAAACTTAGGGTCTTTGACAACCAGCCCTCTTAACAATCGGGCACACACATATACATCTAATCCACGAAGAGTCACATGTAGGTGAGGGACAAGTTCTTCTTCTAGGGGGAGAGGGGCACCAAAAACAAGAAGATATATGATTACTATAATAAAAGAAAATATGGAAAGTCTGATTTTGTGGAGGGATCTCCTGTGCTCCCCCCACCCTTCGTAAGTACTTGTTGGTGAAACTTCCACGGAGTCGTGCTATAAAGTGAAAGTCGATATTCCTAATTACTGACAATTTTGGGAAATTTAGTTGTTAGATGTTGCCTTACAACTATAGGTCTATATTGTCTATAAGTCTAACAAATATAAGTCTATATATACTTTGTTGCCTAAGTCTATATTCCAAATTACTTACTCTTTTAGAAAATTTAGTTGATAGATGTTACCTAACAAGTCTATATTGTCTATAAGTCTAACAACCAAAAGTCTATATATATAATTAGTCATCTAAGTCTATACTCCTATTTACAAACTATTTTTGAAACTTTAGTTGTTGGATGTTGCCTAACAACTATAAGTCTATATTGCCTATAAGTCTAACAAATATAAGTCTATATATACTTTGTTGCATAACTCTATATTCCTCATAATGGCTGTTTGATATTGCTCCACAGAGGCCTCTGATACCGTTAAAGTACCAAGGCCAGCCAAAATAGACTGTGATGTTTGAATTGATTGTTGCACAAATATTTAACGTGAGAGCCATCTAGTCTGTAATCAACTAATCAATGATTACGGCTACTTACCGAAATGGTTTCTCCTTGTTATGTATGTTCCTTACATGTCTTTGTAGATTTGACGAAATGCTAAACGACCTATCGCAGTATTTACATTTGTAAGGCTGTTCTCCAGTGTGGGTTCGTAGGTGTCTTGTAAGGTTTGCTGAACGTGGGAATACTTTACCACAAAACCGGCAGGAGTACCGATCACGTCCGCGCATGGCAGGATCACTATTTGATGACGCTGAAGACTTTGTACTGCTTGGGCTGGAGGTACGAACTACAACCTATGGATGAAAACTACTTTAATCCTCATTTCAAATGGGAAACTATGAAGGAAACTCGTTTTTTTTATTTGTTCATGAGAGGGTTTTATTACCATTAAAAATTCGCTGTTGCAATTTTCATCTAAATCAGATCACATTTTGAGGACAATTTCTCCCTTTTCTAAAATTGCACAACATTCATATTTGCTATTAAATTTAGTTGATTATCTATAAAATTAAAAAAATACATAAATATATATATATATATATATATATATATATATATATATATATATATATATATATATATATATATATATATATATATATATATATATATATATATATATACATATATATTTGAAACCAGAACAAGACTTCTTTTTATGCATGCATTGCTCCAATAACTTTCGTCTAGCCTCTACGAGAATTCAGTAACTATTGGCACAGTTACTCTTTACTAACAGTCCCTTACCACGAACTGTATAACTACTGTCGATATTTTTATTTAACGAATTTACGTAAGCTATTATGTTGCACGCATGCCAATAACCAAAATGATTGACATCAGTCCATCATACGTTTAAGGAAGGATTCACACCTACTCAAATTACCATGACTCAATATCTTCATTGCAATAATGCTAGACGAAGCGCAACTATCAGTTAAACAGCATTGTTTATCTATTAATCAATATAACAGGTCGTAATTTACTACGATTCGTGACAGGCGTATAAAATCCGCTGCAGACGACTGACTACCTTCTACTTCTGTTTTCGGAATCATCAGCAAAAGGGGAATCCTGGGGAGGGGTGGCCAATATTACAATTTATAGTCCAGAAGAATGAGGAACTTAAACCGGTTGTATCACAGGTTTTTTTTGCTGTGTAATGTTATAACCTTTGTAATCCTTTTCTCTCCAAATTAATGTTTGAATGATTCAGTGGCGGATCCAGGGGTAGGGCGAAGGGGGCACGCGCCCCCCTAAAAAAGTCTAAAGTAGTGTAATTTACTTAATCAACGCAAGTTTGCGTTAATTAAACTTGCTCCTAGCGCGATTTTATCGGATAAGACTATTTTGCGCCCCTCCCCCTAAAAAAATCCTGGATCCGCCACTGGAATGACTCGTATGTGTTCTCCCTCCTTTGCAGCCCGAGAAGTCTTTTGCGGGGATTATTTTAGTATAATCATTGTATGTTTGTTTTATTGCAAATAAATCTTATCTGTGATCAGGGCCGTATCCAGGATTTTTTGGGGAGGGAGGAGAGTTTACAAAATTTTTTAAAAACGCATCAAGATTTGTTTATATACATTTTTGTTATGCTTTTACAAGTCGGAAAAAATCATGGGGGGGGGGGGTTCAAGCCCCATACCCCCCATGAATACAGCCTTGTCTATGATGTAAATTAATGTCTTTTCATTTTTACATGCTTAGAATTTCACACAATAGAACCAATCAGGTTGAATGTCAGTTTCCGTTCTTTATACCGGCTTAAATTTTCACACAGTAGAACCAATCAGTTTTTAGAAAGGTGGGGCTATTTGCATTTGCAGAAATCACTTTTTCTTACAAACAAAGTGATTGGCTTACGAAAATACATCACAGACACAAACCAATGGAGTTTAAACACAGTTTTAACCATACAATCAAACAGTTTGTGGTAACGAACTGTAAGTAAGGAGCGACCCGGCTCAATGGTAACCGAAACTCTAGAAAACGGGTTTTTGATACCAATAGATACATCAAAAGAATCAGATTTCAATGCTGATCTCAAATATATACTTTTCATCAAGTTTAGTGCTACTCATCAAAAGTTAAGCGCCGGAGAAAATTTGGCTGATTTTAAAAAAAAGGGGGAAACACCCCCTAAAAGTTATAGAACCTTAATGAAAATCACACCGTCATATTCAGCGTATCAGAGGACCCTACTGTAGAGGTTTCAAGCTCCTATCTACAAAAATGTTGAATTTTGCATTTTTTTCCAGAAGAAAGATAACGGATGCGTGTTTATTTTTTTTTTTGTTATTTTTTTCCCAGGGGTGATCGTATCGACCCAGTAGTCCTAGAATATCGTGGGAGGGCTCATTGGAACGTATATTAAAAGTTATAGTGCCCTTTTTAAGTGACCAAAAAAATGGAGGGCAACTAGGCCCCCTCCCACGCTAATTTTTTTCCCAAAGTCACCCAATCAAAATTTTGAGATAGCCATTTTGTTCAGCATGGTCGAAAATATGATAAATATGTCTTTTAGGATGACTTAATCCCCCGAAGTCCCCAGGGGGAGGGCTAAAAGTTATGAACTTTACCCAATGTTAACATATAGTATTGGTGATTGGGAAGTATACAGAAGTTATCAGGAGGTTTTTTTTTCTGGTAGTGGGAGGAAAGGGTGGGTCGGGGGTTATGTTGGAGGATCTGTCCATGAAGGAAGTGTTCATGGGGGAAGGGAAATTGACATGTAGGGGGCGCCGGATTTGCAAGCATCATTTAGTGGTTGTTGGAAAGAATACAGAGATTTTCAGTAATGATTTTTTCTGGAGAGGGGGCTAGAGGAGGGGGTTACTCTGGAGAATCTCTCCGTGGAGGATTTTTCTTTGGGGTAAGGGACATTTCTATGAAGGGGGCGCCGGATTTCCAAGCATTATTTAAAAAACGATCAGAAATTAAATAAAAAAAACTAGTTTTTTCAACTGAAAGTAAGAAGCAACATTAGAACTTGAACAGAAATTATAACGTATGTGAGGGGGTTCTCCCCCAAGTCAATACCTCGCTCTTTACGCTACAGCTTTTTTTAGTGCTTTCAAAAGAGCTATCTATTCTAATTAAACGGCCTTTGTGATTCAGGGGTTTGTGAATAAAACTTTTTTTTAACTTTTAACGTAAAGAGCGTGGTATTTACTAAGGGGAGAACCCCCTCATATACGTAATAACATATACGTAATAAAAAAAACAATAAAAAAACAAGCAGTACGGCTCAATAGTAATCGAAACTTTTAAAAACGGAATTTTGATGTCAATAAATGTACCAAAAGAATGTATTTATAATGCTGATTCTAAATATATAATTTTATTAAGTTTAGTATTACTCATCAAAGGCTACGAGCCTAAGAAACCTTACCTGATTTTTTAAAGAGGGGGGAAACATCCCCTACAAGTGAAAGAATTTTAATGAAAATCACACCGCCAGATTCAGCGTATCTGGAAACCCTATTACATAGGTTTCAAGCTCATATCTGCAAAAATCTGCAACTTTGTATTTTTTGCCAGAAGAAAAATATACGAATATAAATGTTCGTTATGTAAGTTATTTTATAAAGACATCCATTTAGCAAAAGAAAAGTAAAAATTTTTATGCAAATTTTGTTTACTTATTCAGTAACGGTTAGCCAAAATAAAAGCTGCATTAACTAAAAAACGATCAGAAATTAAATTAAAAAAACAAGTTTTTTAAACTGAAAGTAAGGAGCGACAATAAAACTTAAAACGAACAAAAATTATTTCGTATATGAAAGGGGCTGTCCCCTCCTCAACACCTCGCTCTTTACGCTCAATTTTTTTATTGTTTTAAAAATAAAGTTGTGTGACAGATTCAAACTTTAGCGTAAAGAGCGATGCGTTGAGGAGGGACAGCCCCTTTCATATACGGAATAATTTCTGTTCGTTTTAAGTTTTAATATCGCTCCTTACTTTCAGTTTAAAAAACTTGTTTTTTTTTATTTAATTATAAGAAAGTAATCTCCTATTTTCTTTGGTTATATGCTCTCAATGACCAAGGATACCCTGTTTTGTTGAGTTCCACTGCAATTCAGCTATATGCTGCTCTTTGCTAATTAATGGTACTAAAATCAACTCTGCCCTGGCGCAATTCAATCCTATCCAACTCAACTCACATTCAACCCAGCACCGACACAAATCAGCCCCTATTTGTGTGAGACCATGTTCAATCCACCCCTATTCGACTGAACCGCGCTGTAACTCGCCCAGTGGTGGATCCAGGATTTTTTTAGGGGGGGCAAAATAGGGTGATCCAATAAACTTGCGTTAGGAGCAAGTTAATTAACGCAAACTTGCGTTTAATTAAGGAAGTTAAACTACTTTAGACTATGTTAGGGGGGCGCACGCTCCCTAGCCCCCTGGATCTGCCATTGATCTCGTCTCCATTTAATGCAGCCATCTGTAATCTCAAGGATTTTAGCCTAACTAAACCTATTAGAGCTGAAGATAACAACAATTGTTACCAGTGAAAAATTAAATCAAATTCCTTAATTAGCTGATTATTGTGCAAATATTTTTATTTGCCAGTTAGTTTTGCCAATTAATCATTTTATGGCACTCCAGCGTGTGCATAAAATCTCGCATCTTTTCGAAGAAGGATATTCAGTGATAAATACTTGCTTCTTCGCTTGTTTGTTTTCGTAAACAAACCAGCGTAAAAATTGATTCGATTTTTTTCGAGCTGGGATTCAATACGGGGGTTCCCCTTGACGCAGTCTAATTACCGTGAAACTTTCACGTCAACCGGGGAAATTAATTTTTGGCCAATTATTGAGTTTCACGAATCGATAGAGCTCAATTTGTTTTCTTTAAGCATATTTTCCTCAAACGTCAGTTTGGTCCAAAGCGCATGCCCAGTCAGTTGCTAGCCCATCGGAGACAAATTTAGGCCTATATTAGGCGTCACGAATCAATACAAAACATTTCCATTCAGCTTTGTCTTTGTTAGAGTTCCAGTGTCTCTTTTTGCATGCCATGTAAGTTTAAGCTAATCTGAGAGAGCTAAATTTGTTGGTTCAGTTTTAGGATGTCACACATTGATACAGCCCACCTTACAACGGGAGGAGGACTGGTTGCCCTCAAATCACCCTCCACTCTTCAAGGAGGCTAGAGCTTTAAATTTCCAATCGAATGAGCCACCTCCGAAGCTTTGCGACCACTCCTTCCATACAAAGTGGATGGAGAGTCCAAGGAAGGAAGAAAGGAATACAGGGAAGGCATGTGTCTCTCTATGCATTTTCAGTGCAAATTTTTTAGCTTCCCCCTATATATGTTTCAGATCAGTGCGGAGTGAGGAGTGATAGCCCCCTAACTTCAGCCACATATGCAGAATTTTTGTCGAGGGAGGGAAAATAAAAAAGTATTTAATAATTTGAATCGGAAGTACTCAGAAATTCAGGAAGTTTCTGGATTTCAGGGGGTCCGGTCCTGAGCAGATACCACCACTGAGCAAGAGCCAGCCTAACTCCTCTTCATTTAGAGGAATAATTTGTGACAAACATGCGATATGAGTGCTGAGGAGTTGAAAGCTCTGATCTTAGTATGGATGTAACTGACGTATAAAATAAAAACCACACTTATGCACAGGGTTAATTGCACCGAAGAAGTGCCAGGGGGAGGCATCCCTATGAAAGGAACTTTCACAAACAACATCCAACCAGGTAGTTACACGTTTTTTGGAGTAGCACTGTTGACGAGTGGGCATAACTGGGGGAGTTCAGTGGATATATCGGGATTGGGGGAAGAGCATCAAGTAGTGGATACTTAGGACAAGAACTTTGCAAATTTGAGCGAGTGTTCCTGCGGTTCAATAAGGAGGGGGATAATTTTAAAGGCATTTAATAGAATACTAGATTCATATTTTTTACCTTTACCGGTTACTTCCTTACCTATTTTGGGCCAAGCCCTAACTAGGAATTTCTAAAATCATGATGCCCCCTTCTGATATTTAAATGTTGTTACTAAAAATTTTACTCGTAATCACCTGAAGGAAGTTTAGAAGGTCATTAACTTGGGATCGTTTTTGAGTCCTCAAGGTATATTTTATACTAATGAAAATTTGTGTCTGTATACAGCATCTTTTATACAATCCATGACGTCATTGCAGCGCTATCATGTATCTTTTTTGCTCTTTCAATGCAGATGAACGTGGCGTCATTCACATGATCCATGACCTCATTCCAATCCCTGACGGTATTACAGTGCTATCACGTATCTTTTCTACTCTTTAAATGCAGATGAATGTGGCATCATTCACATGATCCCTGACGTCATTCCAATCCCTAACGTCATTGCATCTTTTTTGTTCTTTAAATGCGGATGAATGTGGCTTCATTCACATGAGAGACGTTTTTTTCCAAAACTAAAGGGCTAGGCACACGTAGCTGATTTCGGGAACCGATTTCAGCAATGGTGCATTTCACGTCGAGTGATTATATTTAATGATGCTAAGAGGTGGGGCTTAGTGATGTTTTTCGGTAATTCATCATCATTAATTACGATTAATTTACGATAATCATTAAATAAGATTAATTGCATGCCTAAACCTCTAAAGCCCTAGTACATTCCTTGTCTAGAACATAATTAATGATGATTAATAACCGAAAAACGTCACTAAGCCCCGCCTCTTAGCATCATTAATTAGAATCACCTGACGTGGTACACCCTTGCTGAAATCGGCTCCCGAAATCAGCTACGTGTGCCGAGCCCTTAAGGCTTAAAAGTATAGTCAGCCGAAGGGTGCTCGTCCTACACCTGACCCACCAAAATACTACTTTGCTCTGCCAGTAAGGCATGTGCCCAACGTTGGGAATTACGGTCGTAGAGGAAATGTACACAAGAGAAGAAAGCTGGTGCCCTAATCCAGGGGGATTAGGGGGTTTGAACCCCCCTACCCTAAAATGTTTGATTGACTCGTAAAAGCGTAACAAAAATGAATATAAACACATCTTTTTTTTGTTTTTTGAAGTTTGTGTACCCCCTCCTCAAAAAAACCTAGATACGGCCCTGGCTGTCATTATTTGGTGATTTCATTACCCCAGGTTAAACTAACCGCCAAAAAAGGTGGTTGCTTATCCCAATTGGTTGCTTTGGTAACCTAGTTCCTCCCCTTACAAGTTTCCCTTTAAATATTAATCCCTGTAAATTTAAATATCCCTGTAAATATTATAAGCTGAGACCAAGGACGCACACAAGATTCTTCAGGGAGGGATTAATACAAATATTTTTGGGTTGGTGGCAGAGGAACAATACTAAAATAAATTTTGTCTGATAACTTTAATAAGCAGTGAGAGGAAATCATGAAAATTAGGATTGAGGGTCGGGAGGGGGGCAGGATCCAGGTGCCACAGGCTAAGGCGGAAAAGTCTATATTTACCTCAATGGCAACTTGGTGCTCTACCGGTATTATATGCTAACAAAAAAGAGCATTACAAACATAGAGAAAATCTTGTCTTGTGCAGTTAATCAACAGGGTTACCAACTGCCGACGTCTAAAAAGAATGCAAATCAAGGTAAAAAAAAGAGTGAGTTTTGCTAAAAAAGAGTGCAAGTAAACAAATTTGTGCATCCCCTCTCCTCCACCCCCTCTGAGGTAAAAAAGAGTGCATTCCACACAAAAGAAGTGCAGGTTGGTGACCATATTCCTTGGGTTAAATGCACTTTTGACGGATATGCCAACTACTGACGTTTATAGCAAAGGAAAACTGACACCCAAAAAGAGTGATTTCCACTCTTCCGCATTTCCTCTGTAGGTAAAAAATAGTGCATTTCCCACGAAAAGTGTGCAAGTTGGCAACCCTGTTACTAAGTGGTCCTAATGAGAAAACTAGTTTTAGTCTGAAAACTAAGAGAAAAGCAGAATAGGTTGTTTCTTTCTGTAATTGTACAAGATAGTGTCATAATTATAATTACCGAATTACTGGCTGCTCGGGACGGAGTCTTTAAATCCTCATTTCTATTATCTTCTATGCAACGGATACCACTAATTATTTCTCTCTGTTGCAGTGTTGCCAATAATGCAGCACCAAGTAGAGGTTGATGACACTGCACAGCAGGGGCTGCAAAATGAGGTGGCTTCAGTGATGGCATAAAAGCACTTCTATACACAGCGTGCACAAAAGCTGGATGCAGCCCCTGCGGGAATGTTAAATTATGATTCTTAACACCAGACCACAAAGTTGGGTTTTGTAGCTCCCCTCCGTTTGAGGGTCTTACTAAAGGGGGTGGTGGGGTTTTACTCCGTTCATCTTCATAATGTCGCTTAGGTTGAACCCTCAAGTCAAGAGGTTGTATATCAGGACTTCCACAACGCTTCAGCGCAGGTGACATTCTAGCTTCTCTGCTTGACTGGGAAAGATCAAAAGGTAACTCAGAATCACACTCCACAACTTCGGGGGGTGTTCTCAAACATCTCGCGGAAGACGCCAAAGAAATAGGCTTTAGGTAGCGGGGAGGATCTGGTCTCATTTTGGAAAATAAATTCAATCGATGCACTTGAGTCTGAATATGATCGTCAGGTATTCCACTGGTCATTTTAATCAGCAATATCCCTTCAGGTTGAAAGACATTACTTTCGATCGGTCACCTATAAATACAATATCAGATCATTTGATTTCAGCAGTATTTAATTAAGAACAATGATACGTATATGACAGTAGCGTTTGAGTAATGCTTGTTTTCAATTTTAGAAGCCCATAGGGTTTTCAGTTAATAATGTCATGGTACGTTATTAAAACAGTAATTAAATGAGGAGTAAGCGTCAGTGTAACAGCTAAGTTTCGATGCAAGAAGATAGTTTATGCGCAGTCGTGCTGGAAGATATAAATATAGTGTTTACGCTTATTAAAAGTTCTGCTGCTATTAGTGTCAAACCTTTTCACTGATAGTGTAATAATTGACTATAGTTTTTGGCGTGTGCAGCATTCCTAACTAGCGCTGATAAATGAACAAAGAAGAATTAGACTGAACTAAGCAAAAAACATATAATTTCCCTAAAACCAGTAGAGAAACTATGCATTGAGACAGAGTTTACTTATGAAAACTGTGTTAATTAAAAAAAAATGCTTTAAATTTCCCCTAATCAGATCTGGCGTTCTTTATGCTGGCAAAACCTTTAGGTAAATGCAACAACGAACAAACACAACAACAGGTAAATACAGCATCAGCTAACTAAAAAAACGGGTAAATAGGGTGGGATTATTTTGCTCTCCTTTCACGAATAATGTGACTGGGTTGCAAAAAGACATAAAAAAAATAAACCAACAGATAAAAAGCACAATTGTTAAGACGAAAGTGTACGACAGAAATGACTTTTTCCCTTTTGTAATGATGTAGCTAAGATGGACCACCTTTTTAGCAGCTATAAAAACTTTTGGTAATTTGACTTCTCTTTCTTACATACACTTAAGGAATAATGCAATCGGCTTAAAACATACGTCAGAAAAATAAGCTAACGGAATTGGAGCAAAAAATAAATTTAAATTTTAATTGTGTAACTTAAAGTATTTGTTTTATTGTTGGTGTTAAGGATTATTAACAGGTGCTCTGCTATTAGTGGTACATCTCTTCCTTGATATTGACTATAATTCTTGTCATGTGCAGTATTTATAACTGGTGCTGATAAGAGAACTAAGGTAGGATTTGACTAAACTGGGCAGAAAAGCTAAACACGTCACAAAAATACACCAATGGAATTGAAGTACACTTTTTAGCACGGAAATATTTATAAAATTTTAGCAACGATCTCTGTTTTCTCTTTTGGCTGTTTCCTGCAATAAACCGCGTCTTGGAGAGGCTTGAGGCAGGAGGTGCAGAGCGGGGAAAATCTAGAAGAGGGGAAGGGCAAGGATTTTTTAAAATGGAGATACAAAAATATATTTTTCAAAATTCAAAGAAGGGGGGGTGTTACTTAGTTTTTTTCAGAGTAAATACAAAAAATATATTTTTCAGAATCTTGGAGGTAATTGCACTATCCCACTATCCGTGTCCTTGAACCTCCTCCTATAAATACTTTCTCTATTAGGGGATAACAATCCACATTAACTAAATAATGTGATCAACTAATAATAATTGGGAATCAATGATCAACTAATAATAATTGGGAATCAAGCAGATCACAAAGAGGAAATTGACAATGGCTTCTAGCAACCCCCGCCTTTGTTCTGGTTCTACAATTCAGTGACGTACCATGGGGGTCTCAGAGTACCGCTTCCCCAAATCCTAAAATTTTACGAACCTCTGGGAAATATTTATGGAAGTGGACGGAACATTGCCAAAAACATTAAAATCGTCTAATCATACTGGAAGTATGACAAATATCAGGATGAATTGAACAAATTCGGGGTGGGGGATAGGCCTGAAGATCATCCATGCGTAAAATCCTGCTACCAGGTTCTTTGCAGTTGATCTTGAAGCAATAAAACCCTGTCAGCCCAAATAACCACCTTAAATTTCAAATTGATACTTCACCAGTGTTGCCAACTAATATCGCTCCAATTCGGCTTCTTAGATCGAATGAAGATAAAAAAAGCTATCTGCTTTTTCGTTTACTTAAATATTTTTTTTGTATCTTCATCAAACAGTTCGTGGTAACGAACTGTAAGTAAGGAGCGACCCGGCTCAATGGTAACCGAAACTCTAGAAAACGGTATTTTTATACAAATAGATACATCAAAAGAATCATATTTTAATGTTGATTTCAAATATATAAGTTTCATCAAGTTTAATTCTGCCCATCAAAAGTTAATCGCCTGAGAAAATTTGGCTGATTTTCGAAAAAAGGGGGAAATACCCCCTAAAGTTATAGAACCTTAATGAAAATCACACCATCATATTCTGCGTATCAGAGAACCCTACTGTAGAGGTTTCAAGTTTCTATCTACAAAAATGTGGAATTTTGCTTTTTTTGCCAGAAGAAAGAAGAAGCGTGTTTATTTATTTTTTTTTTTCCCCAGGGGTGATCGTATCGACCCAGTGGTCCTAGAATATCGTGGGAGGGCTCATTGGAATGCAAATTAAAAGTTCTAGTGCCCTTTATAAGTGACCAAAAAATGGAGGTCAACTAGGCCCCCTCCTACGCTCATTGTTTTCCAAAGTCACCCGATCAAAATTTTGAGACAGCCATTTTGTTCAGCATGGTCGAAAATATTATAAGTATGTCTTTTAGGATGAATTAATCCCCCGAAAATCCCGGGAGGAGGGCTGAGAGTTATGAACTTTACCCAATGTTAACATATAGTATTGGTTATTGAGAAGTATACAGACGTTTTCAGGGGAGATTTTTCCTGGTAATGGGGGGGGTGGGTGGGTCGGGGGTTATGTGGGAGGATCTTTCCATGAAGGAAGTTTTCATGGGGGAAGAGACATTGCTATGAAGGGGACGCCTGATTTCCCAGCATTATTTAAAAAAAGATCAGAAATTAAATATAAAAAACAAGTTTTTCAACTGCAGCAGCAGCAACATCAAAACTTTAAACGAACAAAAAATATTACATATATGATTGGGTTCACCCCCTAGTCAATACCTCGCTCTTTAAGCCAAAGATTTTTTAGCACTTTCTTAAGAGCTATTTATTCTGATTAACAGCCTTTGTGATTAAGCGGTCATTTTTAAAGAATTGGAACAAAATTCGAACCTTCCTTAAAGAGCAAGGTATTGACTAGGGGGCGAACCCCCTAATATACGTATTAAAATATATGAATATAGAAGTTCGTTACGTAAGTTAATTCGTAAGTTACGTATATTTATTACTAATAAAAACGTTCGTAAATAAAATTAAACAAGTTTCGAGAAAGCCATTTAATCAAATAAAAGTAAATTAATATGAAAATTTTGTTTTAATTATTCATGTACGGTGAGCCAAGATCAAAACCTGCATTTATTCAAAAACGTTCAAAAATTAAATAAATAAAAAACAAGTTTTTTTTAACTGAAAGTAAGGAGCGACATTAAAACTTAAAACGGACAGAAATTATTCCCGTATATAAAAGGGGCTGTCCCTCCTCAACGCCTCGCTCTTTACGTTAAAGTTTGACTTTCTCAAAACTCGATTTTTTTTAAACAATGAAAAACTTTAGCGTAAAGAGCGAGGCGTTGAGGAGGGGACAGCCCCTTTCCTATACAGAATAATTTCTGTTCGTTTTAAGTTTTAATGTCGCTCCTTACTTTCAGTTAAAAAACGTGTTTTTTTTATTTCATCTCTAAGAATCCAACTTGGAGCGACGTTTTCTCGTGCGGAGATTGATTCGGAAATTGTGTATATTGGTATTTGGCGTTTGCATTAGACGAAAGTCATTTTTAGTCATTCGTCTGGGGCAAAACAAAAGCAGGCTGTT
This sequence comes from Artemia sp. Qi Xiang Cuo, assembly GCF_049724085.1. Lineage (NCBI taxonomy): Eukaryota > Metazoa > Arthropoda > Branchiopoda > Anostraca > Artemiidae > Artemia > Artemia sp. Qi Xiang Cuo. The sequence goes on along the minus strand of NC_142813.1, from coordinate 47,576,346 downwards.
CGCGAGTGTGTACGTATGTAAAATGAAAACTTACATAGAACTTGCTATAATTATACCGCCAAGAGTATTTCGTAGCATAATTGTTGTTGGAATGATTTAGGCAAAAACTCTGGCAATATTGTGGCCTTACCACTTATTAGAAGTTTAACACACAGTTTCAGTGCAAAACTGTGGCAATGCTGTGCCCCACCAACTAATTCGATGAATGACGTACAATTTCAGTGTACAAATCCTATTATTCTTTTGAAGTATTAAGGGTATCAAAACAACACGCCCCCTCCGCAAGACTAATCTTTAGTATATTCGTATCTGAAAAACGGAACTTTCTGCTAGTTAGTTAAATAAAAGCTAAATATTAATTATTTAGCTAAAAAAGCTAATTAGTAAGGCTTAATTAGCCAATTAGTTTTTATAAAGATACAAAAATTGTAAGTATCAAAATCAAGGTTTTTTCAGTTTTAAAAGTAGAAATACCAAAAACATATTTTTCAAAAACTAGTGGGCAATTACCCCTATCCGCACTCCTCCACTAATTAGTAGCCCTGATACAGGCACAGCTGAAAGTTAAATCTCGTAATTACAACCCGCAATGTCTAATCTGGCCCATTTTCTCCATCGTCTTGTTGAGCTTAGGCCTACATATTTGACAATGAAAGTATTCGAGCATTCCTTCAGCCTCTTAAATTCAAAATACTTTCAAAATACTACCAGAAGTTCTTCAAATTTTACAGAAGAAATTCAGGTCATTAATTATTGTAGTTAAAGCAATTTACTAAAAAAAGCTAGCAATCGTGTATACAATCAATAGCTGTTTTTTCCACAAACTTTAATCGGATATGAAAGCGTTTACAAGAATGAAATAAGCTAAAAAACATAACAAAAAAAACACTCCTGTTTACCTAAATTTAGAATTTCAATGTTATTAACCTTGTCTCACACTTTCAATCTCGATTTACAATAGGAGCTAAATCTAAAAAAAAAATGTGATTGTCTGATCTAATCGACCAAAAACTTCCAAGTCCATTTACCTTGACAGCAATTTATGCTTAAACAATATACTGCAACTGAATAGGTCTTAATTGAATTGATTGTTTTCTCAACAATTTACTTCTTTCGAGAAACAATTGTGAGAGTTATTTTAGGGTGTAGTTCAGGGGCGGATCCAGGATTTTTTTAGAGGGGGGGGGGACAAAATTGGTTGATCCGATAAACTTGTGTTAGGAGCAAGTCTAATTAACGTAAAATTGCGTTAATTAGGTAAATTACACTAATTTAGACAACTTTAGGGGGTGTGCGCCCACTCACCCCCCAGGATCCGCCACTGGTGTAGTTACATCCTTGTAACTAAAATTTACGGAATAAAATCATGTTCGGGTTCATTAAAAAAGCGAGATGGCTCACTCCTTGATCATAGCCTATTACTGGCCATTGATATAACACAATTTTTGCGGGATAATCTGTGCCACAGTAGATAACTCGGTTATGGCAGTTTCTGCTGCTACCAATAGCTTGGCTGGGTAGTTCAGTACCTAATGAGTAAATTTGAAACTTTAATCGAAGAAAAACTACTATGAATGAAAAAATAAAACTTAAAATGGACAGAAATTACAATGTATAAGAAAGCAGGGCGTAAATAAGCAGAAACTATAGTACAATCCCTTTATATGGGACTTTCTAAAAAGTCAAGTTTGATTAATGCTAATGAAATACAATGCAGTAGGATGACTATATAATAGTTTAGAAACACATTTGGGCTATATATTTGCACATTAGGGGGATTGGGGGGCAAAGCATAGCATATATTCAATACGTAACCTAACCTAACCTAGATACCTTTTCCCCCAAAAAAACTCCAAAAAAACCACTTTAAATATCTTAAAACCACGCTATACGATGTATTTCTCTACAGAGGTGTATTGAATCATCTCGTAAAAACGGATTTTTCATTGCGTCTCTCCCATTTGACAGTAGCATCTCTTGTTGGGCTTCTTTAGAGAGGTCCGCAAAATGAGATTGTACCGAAACTACCATAACTAATTGGGAAGATCCCACACCTTCTCACTCCTCCCCCCCCCCCCGCAAAAAAGTAGAGTCGATTTGGTATCATTCACGCTTTACAGAAGACAAACTTTATTTTAATACCTTAGGCAAATTCAATTATTCCGCTTTACAGAATTTCCCTGAATGAATATTTTGTTCTCCAAGGTGTTCCCAGAAATTATCGGTAAAAAAAATAACGATTTCTATTTACGTTAACGTTCACATATTTGCAAAATTTAGTTATCTGAGAGACAAGGGAGGCTTCTTCAGAATAACAGCCAATCCCTGGAAAAACAGCCATTTATCCAGCAAACCCAAACTGCGCCTATTCCTCAGGCTAGTCATCCCCAGAGTCATGCGTGAATGTAAAACACGGGCCCTCGAAGCTAAAGACTGAAAACCACGGACGAAAGAAAACATGGCATTGTAGATAGGATGCTTCCATCGCATTGGTAGAATCAAGTACAGTGACCGAATCACTAATATGGAAGTATACCGAATGCTCCAGACCGCTGAAACTATTCTCAAAATCAACAATTGCGCTTGCTGGGCTACGTCAAGGGAATGGAGTCAAATGGTATCCCGAAAACCACTGTAGAAGGATCTTTCTCTCCGTATTCTTCACAGTATAAGTATATATACGAACGGTAGCGAAACGATTCTTCAAAAGTGACACCGATTAAAGCGCTCGTAAAAGGATTTCCCTCTGCGCGTCACAGCAATAGTTTCTCGTAAGCCCGTCGTAATGCGCTAAGCATTTGTCACTACGCGTGCACGAAGAGGCGGAGTCATGAAGAGAGGTCTTGACTGAAATGTGTCAGAAATCTTTAATGCAGAGTAGGGGAGTTTTCGCTCCTATTCCTATATAGTGCGGGGATTGTGAAAAAAATAAAACGTGAAATGGACAGAAATCACAATGAGTAATGAAGCAGGACTTAAATGAGCAGAAATTACCATAAAAAGGGGGATGTTTCCACTCCCCTTCCCCCAAAACAGAAGATTTGAATTCCCGTTTATCGCTTTACTGAACAACTGCGCTTGTATGGCTACCACAGGTGAAAGGAGCCAAGCCGTCTCCCAAAAATTGTGGCTGAACTATCTCTAAATGGCCGTCGTCCCAGAGACAGCCAACGAAAAGGATAGACAAACTTCAAGAACGTCAAGGTTTCGCAATTGTCGGGCAATATATCAGATATAGCGACCCAATGAGCCTTTGAGCGTCAGTCGGTAGGAGTTTTGACCCCAAAGCTTCCCCAGAGGATGGCTGGGAGACAAGTAAGTAAGTACGTTTCTGACAACACTATTTTTTTACGGAAAGTCGGAAAATCCCAAAAAGTTCGGGAATTGTGGAGGAACAGATATTCATTTACAAGAGTTTCAAGGGCGGACTTTCACTGTATGATTCCAACAACGACCAAACTTGAATTCATGTAAAATTACCGTGGGAGACGGACGGATACACCTAATCACACAACACAAACTCTTATAAAGTACCATTTTGCTAAAGGCTTAAATTACCATTTGTCTTAATCGCTGCACGGAATAATCATCTTTTTCAAAATATGTTGTCTGCTTTTATTTGAGCCAACAAACAGCCTCCTTTAACCATTGTTAATTTCCTAATCATGACAAACTTTAATTAAGTGATCATCTTCTTTTCTCTTGGCTACGTTAAACATTGTAATCAAAGATATTAGCAAGCCCAATCTATGCCTGACTTAAAGACGAAATACTAATTACGGTGGAAACTTCCTGATAGCTAGAGGAAGTTACTAATGGAAAAAGTTATGCTTGCAGACAATTTGTTGATTGGTATGAGGGTTTTCTTTCTTCCTCTTTCCTAAGTGGTGTTTAAAAATTAAGGAGCCCATGTAAAGTAGAACATCTAGCGCAAGGGTGGATCCATGATTTTTTATATAGGGGGGGGGGGCACAAAATAGGTTGATCCAATAAACTTGCATTAGAAGCAAGTTTAATTAACACAAGATTGCATTAATTAAGTAAATTACACTCCTTTAGACTACGTTACGGATGGGGGTGCCCTCTCGCCCCTATAGGTCTTGTCAAGCCAAGCAGCTTGACAAGAGGGCGCCGCTCTTGTCAAACTGCATATAATTATTTTGTTATCGTATTGATTATAATCAATTATGGCTACCTTATTGTTTTTCATTAAGGCAACTGCTACTACTTTTAAAACTTGCAGCACAAAGTCACCTTGGCCAACACAGTTACGCGCACTCCTTTTCCACCTCAATATGCTTTTCCATTTACGAAAAATTAAGCAAGAATTTTTCGTAAATGGAAAAGCTTAGATTAGTTCAGAAACTAATCTCCTACCTTGACTGCAGCAATGTTATTCTCGTACATAACACTTATCACTTTAATGTACTTATCCGGTATACCATACAAGAATAACACCTTTGCTACAGCTCCTCCATCAGCTGAATTTAAAGCTTATTCATAATCTACAAAACAGTGGGCTAAGGACAGGGGCGTAGCTCCGGCATTTTTATAGGGGGGGGGGCAAGAAAGGTGTAGGCTATATCCGGAAAATTCAAGGGGAATGGGCTATATAATAATTTGTATTGCCCCCCCTCCTGCCCCATCTCCTCAAATTGACACCCCTGGCTAAAGGGGTAAAATGACTAAGGTGCTTCTGAATCATTATTTTAAGAGGGAAAACCTAACCGATCCATCATCTCCCCTTCCTAAATCCACATCGTTCATCTCTTAAAACTTTAATTACAGCGTTTCTTAGTGTAATAACAATCAGTATGATAAGTATTTTGCTCATACGTACAAGTATGTTGCTCTTCCTCACCACCTCGCTCTTTACTCTAAAAAGCTTTTTTTAAAAGTACTAAAAAACTTGATCGTAAAGAGTGAGGTGTTGAGGAGAAGCAACACCCCTCATATACGTAATAATTTCTGTTCACTTTAAGTTTTAAAGTTGCTCCTTACTTTCAGTTGAAAAAACTGTTTTTTTTATTCCATCAAATCTCCTGAAACCGTAGTTTTATTCTTTTTCTGCTACCCTTACTTTCTTGTTATTTTCATACGATTCTTGTTCAACCTTGTTCAAATACTGCTTGTACAAACCCCTCCCCTTTTCTAGCAATCTTAAAGGGTTTTCTAATTTAATATTAATGCTATACAATATCGATAAAAATTAGTTCAAAACGGAGAAGAATTGCATTTATGAAAATGACACAGGTAAAATCCCTTCATGCCTGACACTGAAAGAATTAAAATTGCTATCACCTACAAATTATGCCTAATGCACCCAATCAGGCACTACTGTACCCTTCTATGTTTTGATCAGGGGTGTCGTTGGGGGAGGGGTGCAAGGAGGAGGGTAGTTGCCCCCAAATAATTTTGAGAAAAATTAATATGTAGCCCATGCCCCATGACCAGCTAGATAATGACCTCTCTTGCCCCCCCCCCCCAAATAAAAATGTTGGAGCTACGCCCCTGGTTCTGATTATTAAAAGCAGTTGCAAATAATACAAAGGTAAAAGCAGTTTTCAAACGGAAAAGTTGCATTTTACGGAAAATTACATAAGTAAAGTTTCATGTCTTGATAGGTTGAAGGTGAAGAGGTCAGTATTGCACGTCAGCCAAAAAGATGACATCCTGCTGTGATTATTTGATGATAGAGCATCAGTCACGCGTAAAATAAGAAAAGGAAGTGGTTTGACATTTATCACTCTTATTTGAGGTATCAAATTACCTGTTATTCTATTTTTAAACTTTTAGCTTTCGATTTTAAGCATAAATGTTTAAGGATCCCGTCTTTTCAAGATTTCGTTTTTTTTATTCATTTTGAATAGTTTGTGCTTCTAATTGTAACAATTGGCACCACTTCACAAAAATGTAGAAGTCAATTAGAAAAAAAAAATTGAACGTTGACCAATGGTCTGCGTTCTGAAAATCTCACGCGGCTTATTTTGATTATCCTAATTACTTTTTAATGTAGTTACGACTGTACTTAGCTAAGGGTATCACTAAATGGGGGGAAGAGGAGCCTATTGTACCCTTTGTATGTTGACAATATTTTTTTTTGTATTGATGAAAATTGAAAAAAAATGCCTCCAAGACTTAAAACTTTCTTTGGGTCTCCATTTAAAAAAAAAAATGATACAGATCCTCCTCCGGCCTAAATTTTCATAAATTAATGCCAGAGTTTGGACTAAGCCAGAACACAGTGACTTCAACTAGGGGAGGGGTGACAGGCATGGGCATTCATTTGAGAAAAGTGAAAAAATGGTAAATTAGCCTCCTTCTTGACTTGGAAAACCCATTCTCCCCCTTAAATTTTATGAATTGAGGCAACTACTAGAGAACAGAGCCGAGGCTGCTTAAAACTTCTATAATTATCCTCATGAGTCGGCTGGGTAATGCTAGATGGTATTGGATCTCTTTTCTCCGACGATCTCGAGTTTTCTCTCTTATAAGTTCCCAAATATATTCAATCTAGACACTATAAGGTCCCCATATTGCACAATATATATTAAAATACATCCCCTTATATATATATATATATATATATATATATATATATATATATATATATATATATATATATATATATATATATATATATATATATATATATATATATATATATATATATATATATATATATATATATATATATATATATATATATATATATATATATATATATATATATATATATATATATATATATATATATATATATATATATATATATATATATATATATATATATATATAATAATTTGTGTTCATTTTAAATTTTAACATTGCTCTTTTCCTTCATATGAAAACATATCTTTTCCTATTTAATACGTTTATATTGATAAGATTCTTCCAAACTCATGAATTTTCTTTACTTCTAAGATGCCCTAAAATTGATGAAATACTAGGTAGATTATAGAGGGAGGTATTGTTTTAGGGGGAGGGGCTACAGAAAAACTTCCAAAATTTATTTAAATGCATTTTGTTACGTTTTTACGAGTCGGACAAACATTAAATGGGGGGAGGGGTCAAACCCCTGACCCTGCCCTGGATACAGCCTTGATAACACATTATAGCTCGATCGGAAAACTGAAAGTATTAAGGACATTAAAATAAAAGTTTTATGCCCTGATCCCACTTTAGTTGTAAACATACCGAAAACCACAATTTTCTAAGATTTTCTTTAGACACTTCAAAATTATGAAGCTTTTAGGGTAGTATGACATCCTTGTTACTCTAGTCATGTCGAGCAGTGAAAATAAATACGCAAAACTAGTTTGCTAAATTTGGCAATGCTTTTTGTCCGTAAAAATTCAAACATTGACAAAGTGGTCTTACCTGCAAAGGAAAGTTATACCTTCTTGAGCTTGTTGGGGCCGTATGTTTTAACTTAAAAAATTTAACAAGTAAAATTATATTTATTATTGCTGATTATTGCTGATTTTATCTTATTTTTTGCTGGTTTTTCACCGACGTTTCTGGTTTTTTTTGCCTTGCTTGATTGGATTGAGTTTTCATTTGGATTGTATTATTTCATGTGGATAATTAGAAGGCGTTTATTGGAAAGTGGGGGGACTTTAAAAAGACCCCCTTGCGGGTAATTAATTGTTTTGTGACTTTACTTTAAGATTTAATTACGCTTAGAACTACAATGGCTGAAAGTGAAAAAATTATTTTGAATCCGTTACTGAATTGTGTAACGAGAGCACTAACAGATGGAATAAAAAATTGGAGTGTATCGTAAAAGCGTGTGTTGCTTTCTATACACATGAAGATTTTATAAAGGCAAAGCGAATCCTTCATACTGAGTTGAATATTACGAATCGTCTTGTTATCTACTCTAAAGATGCAGACAATATCATTGAAATATGCAAAATTCTAGTTTCAGCTGCGAAAAATAATGTGAGCATGCCAACAATTTGTCATCTTTAACCCCTGCTCGGTTCCGGTCATCGAAAATCCGGTGAATGCAGCAGTTACTGCGAAAGTAAATGAACTCTCTCAGAAGCTTGATCATTTTTTAGCTATCTAGTCCACTCTAACCATCAGTAATATCACAAGCAGTCGTCGTACACATAAAACATCCATACCCGAAAGCCCTACCTAGTCTTTCGTTTTGAAAAATCCCCCCCAAGGAGCCTAGTGGTTCATATGACAGGACAGCTTTCATAGACAGTTTCTGTGAAAATACAAATGACATTAGTTAACTTAGCAAATCTGCTAACGAATGGAAGCTAGTGGTCAGGTCGAAAGCTGCAGCAGCGAAAATCGTTGAGAAAGCGAAATCTTCCAAGCCCGATCTCAAAATTACTGTTCGAGAACCCCTGCACATAGCTGTGCTTCGAAATGTCTCTGAGGATATAAACTGTGAAGGACTAAAAAATCTAATCCCGAATAGTACGAAGACTGAACAGTGCGGAAAATCCCGTTCTTTCAAAGTGTATTTTAACACTCTCAGTGAGCTCCAACAATTTCTGAGTGTTTCGGTGATTATCGGCTACGAGCGTCTGCCTGCTGATCCGTTTAAGTTCTTGCCAAGACGATGCTATAACTGTCACAAAATCGGTCATCTCGCTTCCCAGTGTACGGCTGAACCTTTATGCTCTAGATGTGCCTCAAGTGAACATCGTTCTACGCGAGATGAACCATGCAGACAGCCGTCATTCTGCGTTGAATGTAAAATTGGTAGCCATACGTGTTACAGCGTAAATTGCCCCACAAATAGTAATCCACAAAAGAAATGACATCTGAAGCTTCTACAGTTAAATGTTTATCGTGGGCCATTAATGGCTCGTTCACGAATAAAATTCCAATCTTAGATGTTGTATTTGAGCAAAATGAAGTTGTCTGTTTACAAGAACATTTCTTCACAAGCCGCAGTAAAAGTATTCTTAGTTTTAATAGTTCAGTATTGGTTTATTCAGTTTCAGCGAAGCATCTAAGTGGAAAAGGGCGACCCTCCGGTGGTATTGCCATTTTCGTTCGTTCGAATCTAATATCTAGTGTATTTGAAGTCAGTGATAATTTTCTGGCGATCCGTGTTGAGGGCTGTGTTTTTATTAATGTATATTTGCCTACAAATTACCATGATGAGGCGTTCGGAGCGTGCTTTTAATTATTCTAGTAATAAACTCGGCCAGTGTATTATACGTATTAGATAGCTAAGCCTTCAATGCATATAAGCTGGTAACTTCAATTGCAATTTCAATGAACTGCTTTTATATAGATCTTTACGTTCTATGTTGTTGCTTAGTATTTTTGGAGACCAGTTTGACCTCAAGTGCAAAGATTTAAATTTTACACATGTACACACCTCAATGTCCACATCCAGATCTCGATCACGTCGTTGCGTCCGCAAATCTCAGGATTTCGCCTGTCAAGTTTTTGCCTTATTTTCAGCTATCTGATTACTTACCAATACAGTTATCAGCCGAGATTATTTGCCACAGCTCAGATACACAAACGCAAACAACTTCAAAAACACCTCCTAGGTCTTGCCGTGATTAATGTGAAATTAACCCTGTTTTATTTCAAGAAAAAACCACCAGAGTTCTTAGTTAGATCCGTGTCCCTTTCCATCTTCTCTCTGGATTAACTGCTCTTTCAAGGGAGGAAACACAATTATCAGTTGACTTTTATGGCGCAGAAATTGGCCATGCCCTTCGCTGTGCTGAAAAAGCTGCAATCCCTCTAATTAGACCCCGTTGTCATACCCTTCCAGGCTGGTCTGAAAATCCAGAGTTAGTGGATACCCATTCTGAGTCTAAATTTTGGCTTCAACTTTGGGTTTCTTGTGGACGACCCCGCTCGGGGTTTGTCAATTCAATCCGCCTGCTCACAAAAAGAAAATTCGCAAAGGAGCTAAAAGCTCACAGAAAAAAGATGATTGATATCGAATCTACACGGGCCAAAATTCTTCTCTCCTTTGGCGTTTTCTTTCTTCTAAAAGCGATGAGTCTTTATCTACAGCTGCTATCCCTGATTCCGGATGGTACGCATATTATGGGTCAGAATTTTCGCCTCCTGACCCAGCCCTCACCGAAAGATACGAAACTGAGTTGAACAACTTCTTAGACAGTTGTCCTCGGAGGGATTATCTTGTAACGGAGGGAGCTGTATGTAGGGCCATCTCTCACCTAAAACCTAAACAATCTTTTGGGATCGGGATCAGTGCACTCCATCTAAAAAATGGTGGGCCCGCTCTCATTAGTCATGTAACCCTCCTAATGCAGATTATCCTCATTCAGGGTATTGTCCCAACCACTTTCACAATTGGAGATCTTACGCCAGTTCCTAAAAAAGGAAAAGTTACCGTGCAATGCTCCTCTTTCCATCCAATCACGGTTGCTACCGCTCTCTGCAAGTTATTTGAACTTTTATTCGTAGATGAGTTTGAAAAACTGTGTTGTAGTCCACCAAGACAATTCGGTTTCCAACGCGGCATTGATTGTGCGGAAGCGCTCCATGTCGTTGCATATGCACTCCTGGATGCGCACAAATCAGGAGAAAGTCTAGCGATCGGGGGCTTAGACCTGCAGAGAGCGTTTGATTCATTGATTCATGCACGTATGTTGCTAAACTCAGCTAAAAGAGGAGTGAACTCAAATATCATCCGGGCTTTCTGTTATCTTTATTCTCGCCTTTGCGTGCGACTCAAGCTCCCTCCCGATAAAGGCCTTCCGCCAGCCTCACGGCTAGCTTTGATACCAGTCCGTAAAGGTGCCCATCATGGAGCACTTTTATCCCCCATTTTCTTCAATAGCTACATTATTAAGCCTCAAAACAGCTGTCCATCATGCTTTCTCAGTTCCATTGACATCTCCCTTGTATGCTATTCCGGTGACACGCTAAATCTCAGCCGGACGCTTAACCGCCTTTCAGAAATATTCTCATGTCTGCAGTCCAACTACGAGAAAGTCGGTCTGAGATTTAGCTCCCAAAAGTCGGAAGTTTTGATTTATAATTGGAAGAATGACCCTCCTACTAATATCACACTAGGTGATTGTTCAGTAAAACCAGTTGATAAAATAGTATATCTGGGGCTTCCACTAGGTTCCTCATTACAGTATACCCGCTCCCTCCTGATCTCACATCTTTAAGGGTGAATATCCAGCTCCTATGCTTTGATCGTTAAACCCACTCTGAGATTTAACCGTCCACTACTGGCAAGTATTTACAACGCTACCGCTCTGCCACATATATTATGTGTGACCCCTTTCTGGAATTTATTGGCAAACCATGAAAAGTCTAAAATCTGCTCTTTATTTTTTCGTTTTGCAAAGTACCTACTAAAACTTCAACCTTGGACAAAAAATAGTTTTCTGATTCGGCGCTATAACCTAGCAGACCCAAATCTAGCTGTTGAGACACTTATTAGCCGGCAAAAAACAAAACCAGCAATTCTAAAGCACAAGTGGGCAAGTTTGCTTGTTTAATTTTCCCTTTTGTTTCCCTTTTTATTTTATTTTTTTTTTTTCCTTTCAAAAGTTGTTGTCTTTGTTGCTATTTTCGAAGAAGTTGTTGTTTCTGTTTTAATCTTTGAGTATGCTATCTTTCAGTTTCCACTTTTCCTACTATTTTGTATACTATTTAAGAGGTTGTTGCTTTTGTTGTTATTATTATCGTTTTGTCTCCTCTTTTCGTATTTTTGTGTACTCTGTCATTGTATATTTTGTATACGACGGGTTTTCAATATATATTATATATATTATTAACTGTAAAACTTCCTATGTTTCTATTTTACATTAAACATCGAGTTCTTACTTAAAAAAATATTATATGCAGGATCGTATCCAGAATTTTTGTTCAAGGGTGGGGGGCTGTATTTGTTTCGAGAGGGAGAGTATCAACAATTTCAAAAAAATCCAAAATTTGGGTACTTATGCATAATAACTAAACCATGCAGCGATATAGAGTGGACAAGGAAACCAGACACGAAACCAGACACACGGGTATTTGCTAGATACATTGATGGCAAAGCGTGGTTTCTCGTTGAGTTTACAATATTTAAACGATTGTTTTTTTTGGGTTTAGGGGGAGGTAACTAGGTTAGGTTAGATTACATATTTCATATATGTTACACTTACCCTCCCCCCTCCCCCCTATTGTGCAAATATATAGCCCAAAATTTGTTTCTAGACTATTTTATATTCATCCTATTTTATTTCATTAGCATAATCAAACTTGCCCTCTTTCGTGTATAGCGCTGGTTTAATTATAATACGTAATTACCCAAATTTGTTTATATTCATTTTTTGTTACGTTTTTAAGAGTCGGACAGGAATTTTTAGGGGAGGGGGTTCAAACACACCAGCCCTTCCTCTTGGATACCGTCTTGTTTACATGCTATTGCAATTTGGCACCTTACTAACTAAAAAAAATTGGATTTCATTTACACAGTCCTTGACACTTTAATGGCACTTATGCCGAATTTAGAACGGGCAACTTATATTGGTTTTCAGGATATTTTCGCTGATTTTTTGCCAGTATCAATTCCATCTTTTACTCTGGATGATTATATAACAAGTTAGCAAAATTTTACAACATTTTTCGTCCGTACAAATTTGAACATTGACAGTGCGGCTGTGATAATTAAAAGTGCGATATACGCCATTTTTGTAACTTTTCAGGAGAGCCAAAAAAGAGAATAAAGTTTATCGGGTCTGGTCCCTCTGAAGAATGAGATTACTGGAGATAAAAGAAACATATTCTAAACCAAATTTTTATGGTCTTTTCTGTGGTATAAATTACATTTAGATATTACAAGCGAATTCACAATTATTTCATTATATGGCGCATGTCTCCTTTTTCCTATAAATAAGACAATCCTCTTCTGTCAAAAGTATTCTGAGCGAATTCAAAATTATTTCATCCTATGGCGTCTCCTTTATCCTCTTCTGTCAAAAGTATTCCGAGCGAATTCAAAATTATTTCATTCTATGGCGTAGGCTATGTCTCCTTTTTCCTATAAATTAATTAAAAAAACTTTTTCCACAAATAAGTTTTTCAAAGAAAAGTAAAGAACTCCATTAAGCCAAAAATTAGCAAAAATTAAATCAAATAATCTACTAAGCGTGGAACTACCACAAATCAGCATCGATAAATAAATGAAACTCAAAACGAACAGAAATTATAATAAATAACCGAGTCAAACTCAAAACGAGCAGAAAATAACATTAGTTGGGCTCAAAACCTCTATGCCTCCCCAAGGCCAGAACATAATATGCACTTTACTGAAAAAAATATAAATGCTTTTACTTTTGTAACTTTAATAAATCAAATAAAATTAAGATTTTGATTACTAAATATCAGTATTTGTATATTAAACTGACAATGCACATTCATTTGTATTTTTTTTTCAGTAAAGTGCAAATTATTTTGCTCATTTCTTAAAAATCTGGACACAAATAGAAGTGTTTAATTTAGTTTCATACCTCGTCTAGTTGACCTGAAATGGAAAACTTGATACCATTCGCAAAAAAATCTGTTTAATTTCTTTGATAGCTTGGATACACTTACGCTATTTTGATTTGGTTCAATATTAAGAACAAAAGCAGCACCAAAAGTTTGAACATAGAACCCTCAGTCGTTCTTGGGATACTGCTTAGATGCTTTATTGCAGAATTAGCATTAACACAGTGAATTTTGATTTAATCTTTTGGCAACATTTATTTTTTAAACATAAATTCAAATGGGTGGGTGGGCGGGGGAGGGGGATTAGTTTTCTTCCAATAACTTTCGACTATTAAAAAGAGCATCAGCCCTTTCTATCCTCAATCGAATGAGCCCTTTTCGAAGTTCCTGCGACAACTCGTTCGATACAAAGTGCCTTGGTCTAAACAACAATAACAACAACAAAATAATACATTATACCCAGATCGATCTTTACTATAGACATGTCATGACTTCCAAACACAGTCGACCATTAAAGAGGGCCGAATAATTTCCAATTTTCTATCGTATGAGTCTAAGATGAGTTTCTACAATGGCAACTTCTATAAAAACCTTCTACGCCCCCATGATATATACTGCACTCCTAGCCCTAAAAAATGTGATGTTTGTTGTATTCTCCTTGGACAAAGTTTCCAGAAAATTCAACTACGCTACATAATATGGTTATCTAAAAATTTTGATTCGATGTGTTTGGGAACATGGTGGGCGTGAGAGAGGCGTTAGTCTTTCTCCAATCACTTTCAACTATTAAAAAAAGGCGATAGCCCTTTCAATTTCCAATCAAATGAGCCCTTTTGAAGTTTCTATGACAACACTTTCAATAAAAACTTATATGCCCCCAGGGGATAACTTACAACCCTCGCCCTGAGAGCTGGGGGAGTTGTCCTTCTCACAGACCTAATTTCCAGAACTTTCTGCTATGATGAACAAAATGGCTATCTGAAAATTTTGATTGGATGGGTTTGGGGGAATTGTGGGGGTGAGAGAGGGATTAGTTACCGTCCAATCACTTTCAACTATTAAAAAGGGCACTAGTCCTCTCAATTTCCAATTCAATGAGCCCCTTTTGAAGTTTTTAACATAGTCTCTATCATTAAAAACCTTATATGCCCCGAGGACGTTACTTATAACCTTTGCTCTATGGGCTCTGGGGGGTTTGTCATTCTCAATTACATAATTTCAAGAAATTTTAACTATGTTGAACAAAATTGCTAACTTTAAACTTTGATTGAATGTTTTTGGCGAAATGGTGGGCGTGAGAGGGAGGGGGGGGTTAATTACTCTCCACTCACTTTCGACTATTAAATGTTTTTGGGGTGGTGGCCTTGAGAGGGGGGGGGGTAATTACCCTCCAGTCACTTTCGACTATTAAATGTTTTTGGGGTGGTGGCCTTGAGAGGGGGGGGGTAATTACCCTCCAGTCACTTTCGACTATTAAAAAGGGCACTAGTCCTCTCAATTTCCAATCAAATGAGCCCCTTTTGAAATTTCTACAACAACTTTCTATATAAACCTTATATGCCTCCAGGGCATACCTTACAACCATTACACTGAAAGCTCTGATAGGCTTATCATCATAAAAGACCTAATTTCCAGAAATTTCGAATACGTTGAACAAAATGGATATCTCCAAATTTTGATTGGATGTGCTTGGGGATATGGTGGACGTGAGAACGGGGTTAGTTGCCCTTCAATCACTTTCGACTATTAACAGGCCAATAGCCCTTTCCATTTTCGAATGAATGAGCCCTTTTGAATGTTTTTACAACATCAATTTCAATAAAAACCTTACATGCTACCAGGGCATAACTTAAAACCCTTGTCCTGAGGGTTGTGGGGGGGGGATGGGTTGTCATCCTTAAAGACCTAATTACAAAAACTTTCAACTGCGTTGAATAAAATGGCTATCTAAAAATTTTGATTGGATGTGTTTGGGGAAAAGGTGGGCGTGAGAGGGGGGGGGGGTTAGTTGCTCTCAAATCACTTTCGACTATTAAAAAGGGCACTAGCCCTTCGAATTTCCAATCGAATGAGCCCTTTTTCAAGTTTCTATGACAAACGTTTCAATAAAAATCTTATATGCCCCCAGGACATAACTTATAACCCTTTTCCTGAAGACTGTGGAGGGAGTGTCCTGCTCAAAGGTATAATTTCCTGAACTTTAACCTGCGTGGAACAAAATGACTATCTAAAAATTTTGATTGGATATGTTTGGGGAAATGGTGGGCGTGGAAGGGGTGTTAGTTGCCTTCCAATCACTTTTGACTACTAAAAAGGGCACTAGCCATTTCAATTTCCAATCGAATGAGTCCTTTTTGAAGTTTCTACGACGACGCGTTCAGTAAAAACCGTACATGTCCCCAGGGCATAACTTACAACCCTTGCCCTGAGGGCTGTGGGGGGTGTCCTTTTCAAAAACATAATTTCTATCTGGAAATCCACAACACTGAACAAAATGGCTATCTAAAAATTTTGATTGGATGCGTTTGAGGAAAAGGTGGGAGAAAGAGGGGGGCTAGCTGCCCTCAAATCACTTTCGGCTATTAAAAAGGGCACTAGACCTTTGAATTTCCAATCGAATGAGCCCTTTTTCAAGTTTCTACGAAAAAGATTTCAATAAAAACTTATATGCCCCCAGGGCATAACTTATAACCCTCACTCCGAAGACTGTGAGGGGAGTGTCCTTCTCAAAGGTATAATTTCCTCAACTTTAACTGCGTGGAACAAAATGGCTATTCCAAAATTTTTATTGGATATGCTTGGGGAAATGGTGGGCGTGAAAGGGTGTTAGTTGCCTTCCAACTACTTTCGACTATTGAAAAGGGCACAAGCCATTTCAATTGCTAATCGAATGAGCCCTTTTTGAAGTTTCTACGACAACCCTTTCTATAAAAACTTTATATGCCCCCAGGGCATAATTTTCAATCCTTGTCCTGAGGGTTGTGAGGGGGTTGTCATCCTCAAAGACCTAATTTCCAGAATTTTAAACTACGTTAAACAAAATGGCTATCTCAAAATTTTGATTGGATGTGTTTGGGGAAAAGGTGGGCGTGAGAGGGGGTTAGTTACCGTCCAATCACTTTCAACTATTAAAAAGGGCATTTTTTGAAGTTTCTATGACAACGCCTTCTTTAAAAACCTTATATGTCCCCAGGGCATAGCTTACAAGCCTTACCCCGAGGGTTGTTGGGTAGTGTCCTCCTCAAAAACATATTTTCTATCTGGAAATCTACTATGCTGAACAAAACTGCTATCTCAAAATTTTGATTGGATGTGTTTGGTGGAATGATGGGCGTGGGGGGGGGGCTAGTTGCCCTCCAATCACTTTTGACTATTAAAAAGGGCACTAGCCCTTTGAATTTCCAATCGAATGAGCCTTTCTTGAAGTTTCTACGGCAATGCCTTCTATAAAAACCTTATATGCCCCCAGGGCATAACTTAAAACCCTTGCCCCGTGGGTTGTAGGGGAGTGTCCTCCCCAAAAACATTTTTTATCTGGAAATCAACTACGCTGAACAAAATGGCTATCTCTAAATTTTGATTGGATGTGTTTGGGGGAATGACGGGCGCGTGGGGGGGGGGCTAGTTGCCCTCCGATCACTTTCGACTATTAAAATGGGCACTAGCTCTTTGAATTTCCAATCGAATGAGCCTTTTTTGAAGTTTTTACGACATTATTCCGTATAGCATACATAGCATACATTATTCCGTATAAATAAAAAATATCATGGCGGCGTTGTTTCTGCATTAAATTTTAATCAAAAACGAACAAAGAATAATTTAAAAAGAACAAAGTTTTTCCAAGGGAAGTAAAGAGCGAAGTTGAAACTTAAAACGGACAAAAATTATTACTTCACAGCATATTTAATATATATTAATATAACCAGTACACACAAACCAACTAATTATGTTTCCCTATGCTTTTATGCTTATACAAAACTAGCGCTTTACTGAAAACACAAAATAATATAGGAGTTTTGGTACAGTAAAAGCAAACCAATTAAGGACAATTTTTATAAAATCAAAATATTATCCATTCATTTAAGGATTAATCCCTTTTAAGATAAAGCAACAAT
This sequence comes from Artemia sp. Qi Xiang Cuo, assembly GCF_049724085.1. Lineage (NCBI taxonomy): Eukaryota > Metazoa > Arthropoda > Branchiopoda > Anostraca > Artemiidae > Artemia > Artemia sp. Qi Xiang Cuo. The sequence continues at coordinate 47,558,776 of NC_142813.1, read as the reverse complement.
CCATTTTAGGGTTTTCTTTATTTTGTAAGTTTAATTTGGTATCGCTTCTGCAAAAGGCTCAGTTCAATGACTGGCTCTCGTTTTGATTCTTAAAAGGACATGTCATGATTAATTTGTACACAAGTTCGAAGTAAGGCCATCTTGATATAATTAGGACTATAGACTAGCTTTAGAATTTATATCATAGCTTGAAATTCACTCTTGTATTGAGAGAAATAATCGGATTTCCAGAGTTCATATTATATCTATTTGATCTTCATTTCAAGTGATACTAAACATATTTTTTACAATCTAAGACTGTATATTACCCACTAGTGGTGTTATAGCTGGTGAGAGCAAAATGCTGCTTGATAAATCAATCTAATATTTCTGTATGCTGTTCAGTTACTTTGTGGTTGTTAAAAAATATTTAGTTTTACGCTTATGTTTTTAAGATAATTTTGATTGTATACTGAAAGTTCCTTATGTCACAACTGGTGTAAGACTATGAAAAGCTTTGTAGATTCGTTTAGTGTTGTCAGGCTACATACTCAATTTTGGCTCTTAAATCAATAATCCTGTTTTTTATACTTGACTTTTGTGTTTTCAGTAAAGCACTAGTTTTGTATAAGCATAAAAGCATAGGGAAACATAATTAGTTGGTTTATTTGTACTAGTTATATTAATATATATTAAATATGCTGCGAAGTAATAATTTTTGTCCGTTTTAAGTTTCAACTTCGCTCTTTATTTCCTTCGGAAAAACTTTTTTTTTTAATTAATACTGCCCAATAACCAATACTATATGTTAACATTGGGTAAAGTTCATAACTTTCAGCCCTCCCCCCGGGGCCTTTGGGGGATTAAGTCATCCTAAAAGACGTATTTATCCCATTTTCGACCATGCTGAACAAAATGGCTATCTCAAAATTTGATCGGATGACTTTGGGAAAAATATAAGCGTGGGAGGGGGCCTAGTTGCCCTCCATTGTTTGGGTCCCTTAAAAAGGGCACTAGAACTTTTAATTTCTGTACAAAAGAGCCCTCCCACGATATTCTACGACCACTGGGTCGATACGATCACCCCTGGGAAAAAAAAAACAAATAAACACGCATCCGTGATCTTTCTTCTGGCAAAAAATACAAAATTCCACATTTTTACAGATAGGAGCTTGAGACCTTTACAGTAGGGTTCTCTGATACGCTGAATCTGACGGTGTGATTTGCACTAAGGTTCTATAAGTTTTAGGGGGTCTTTCCTCCTTTTTTCGAAAATCAGGCAAATTTTCTCAGGCGCGTAACTTTTGATGGGTAGGACTAAACTTGATGAAACTTATATATTTGAAATCAACATGAAAGTCTGATTCTTTTGATGTATCTTTTCGTATCAAAATCCCGTTTTTTAGAGTTTCGGTTACTATTGAGCCGGGTCGCTCCTTACTTACAGTTCATTACCACGAACTGTTTGATTATCACAGCCGAATGCGTTGATTAACAGATACTAATGCAACTTCAAAGGAAAAGTACACCCTCTTAAGCTTTAGGTGCCAAATATTGTCAGCTTATTTTCTGAAACTCATTCTCTACCTTTTTGGTACTTGTACATTATATGGTACACACGAAAGAAGTCAATGTTTGGTTAATGCTAATGAAATATAATAAAATAGGATGAATATATAATAGTATAGAAACAAATTTGGGCTATATATTTGTACATTAGGGGGAAGGGTAAAGCATAGCATATATTAAATATATAGCCTAACCTAACCTAGGTACCTTTTCCCCCCTAAACCCCAAAAAACAACAGTTTAACTATTGTAAACGCAAAGACCAACCACGCTTTGCCGTCCATTTATCTCTTGCAAATACTCGTTTTAAGGGTATCCATTAGTAGTTCCTTATACAGTATATAGCGTTGTGTAGAATAAAATGGACAAGTACCCTTTTTATTAGGCACCCTCTACTACAAAAAAAAACTATATAACCGCATCTTCATTTGAAATTGAATCCCTAATTTTTAGCTTTTTAAAAGATAGACCTATATAGGTTTATGTAAGTTTCCACTTAGCCAGTTCAAACATTCTGATTTAATTTTCACTGTCCTTAGTACTTTGAAGGATCCGCCTTTTAACTCTGGCTGATTATTATAGATCATTGATAAAAAGTTACTCTGTCATCACATTTTTAATTTATTGCTCCTTTATTCAACACTTTTGGACCCCTATGGTCACAAAATGCCGCCAAGTGAAACTAGATCTCAACGCGATTTTATCAACAGCAACAAAAAAAATCACTATAGTCAGCACTTATGAGGAACGCACTTCAATTGAAGCAAGCTCCAGTGATTGATTATTGAGCTAGTTAATTTTTTGCTGAAGAAGCGTCCATCAACAAAAAAGGGTAGAGATAATTGCCCATTCTAAACTCGACAAAAATACCATTAAAATACCAAAGACAGTGAAAATGAAATATTATTGTCGGAACTGGTTAGGTTAAGTGGAAATTTCCATAAAATATGTATGCATCTTAAGAATAAAAAACAGAATTTATCTTTTAATGTAAAAAAACAACGTTTGGAATTCTGCAGTTTATGCTAATAGCAGGTGAAACATCAGCTTTGGCTTGAAGCCAAATTGGGTGAAAAATCAGCTTTGGCCTGAAGACATGAAAATATTTTTTTTTGTAGACAAAAACAAAAAAATAAAATAATAATAGTTGAATGAAAGGACTCGAGTGAAATAAAAAAGTAAATTTTGTAATTTTGTAGATAGTAGCTTTAAAGTTCTCAGACATGTTGAATCTCATTACCTAATTTACAAATTTTCAAATTATAGGCTAAAAAATTTTCATGGTAAATAACTTTTGAATGGTAACATTAAATATAATAAATTTTACATATTTGGGATTGTCATTAGCAAAGCAGTGGCACCAATTTGCGTAAATTTAGGGGGGAGTGGCAAATACGTATTTTTCAATATAAATGGGGGTTCATTTGTCGTTTTAAAAAAAAATGAAAATAGCAAAAAAAGCATTTTACACTAAAAATAGCCCCCCCCCAAATGGCATTTTTCAAAATCAGGAGGGGGAGAACAAAAAAATAGGGGGAACAGCCCCCCTGAAGTTGACAACACTGACAATAAGAAGTGTCTCTATTAAAGGATATTTTTTTTTTGTGTGCTCATACTATTATCAATTTTTTTTTCAAAATATATATTTCTTAACAATTTTTTTTTTATAGTTTTGGTTAATAATAATAAGGGGTCACTCTTTACTTACAGCTTGTGACAACGAAATCCTTGATCCATTTTGAGATTACGTACATACAGATTTAATGTTTGGGCGATATCACCTCCACAATAGCTGCATAAACAGTGTTCCGACCACCCCTTATGGTCGATAGGGCTAATAGTCGAAATGATTTAAATTGTCGATAAGATCGATAGCGGTAATACCTTGCGGCCATATTGTTTTCACTCAATAAAGTGACAACTTTTAACTAATATTTGCTTCTTTGAAGTTTGCATAATATAATCGATAAAAAAATAGAACTATATATTTAATAGCTACATAATGCAGAAAAGGGTTGTATTACAATACACGTGTGCCGTGACACTTGGTGTATAACGTTGTAATTTATTAAAGGAAAATTAAAAGAATAAAAAGACCAGGGTATTACTTTCAGTAACATTCGTGCTAACACCCAATAGGATATGTTATTAACTACCTATTTAGCAATAATTTGATATAATTTATAACCGCGCCGCTTGCTGTGTTAACTATCATAATGTGAGCAGTGCTCACCGAATATTTTACATATTTATGAGTGTTCTTTGTATTTTAGTCCAATCTCAAACACTATAGCAGGTACCGATCATAAAGATTATGTCAGCGTTGCCAGGTCAGAACTAAGAGGAAACTAGAAAGTTTTGGTACTTCTTTGCTGACTCTACTAGTGGCGGCAACTCACCAACGATTTAGGGGGGAGAGAAAAATGTATTTTCGAAAATCTAGGGGGTGTGGTTTATTTGATCGTTATTTCTTTGAGTTCTTTTAATGAAAAATGCCAAAAAAGGCATTTTTCAATGAAAATACCCCGAAAAAAGGTGATTTTCAAAATTTAGGGACCACATGCCCCCCTGTTCCTCTCAGTTGAAACCATTGGGCTCTACTGAACAACAAAAGGATTGTTTTGAGAACAGGGGAGTAATTGGCTATAGGGAAGGGAGCAACTGCCTCCAGACATTAGTTCCCCTTAGACCACAGTTTGCTCCTCCCCCAACCAGCTGAGTGGCTCAATCCCGCTTTCTAGGACTATAATGAGAGAAAAGGAATGAGATGGCTAGGGGCACGTTCTGCGAATGAAGAATTACATATTTCCAAGGATTGCCCTCTTCGGCCAACCGTCTAGGACTAAACGGAAAGCGGGTTGCCCGCAGTTGGGGTGGGAGGATGTCATAAACAAAGACTTAAAGGAAATGGGAACTTCCTGGAAGGGTGTAAAGAGGGAGGTTTTGAATAGATTGGGATGGAGGGGAGCGTGCGTAGCTGTGTTGGCCCCATATGGCTTGGTGCTACGGTGAGTTGTTGTTAGTAGTAGTAGTGGAAATCTTGTTAAAACTAAGATAAGCCTGCATATTTCAAGCATCCACAGAAATGGGTCAGTTTTCCTTAGTATATCTTTACCTTTTACTGTATAGTCTAGTCTATCAGTTTTCAGTGTCATTTTCACTGGATTTGGGAAAATTGGCTGAAACTGCTCCCCCCAGGATTTTGACAAAATTACACCACTGTTTGAGTAGTGAATATATTATAAACCTTGTGTAAACATCTACAACAGAGTGAGGTTAGGGGGACTTCTCAACGTGTACCTCAACACCAAGATCTGTAGATTTCGAAGACTTTACCAGCTTTTTTCGAGGAATTGTACCTGTTTTCAATTCAGCTCCTCCCAGAAGCGTTGGGCCCTCAGGGAATAAACTCCCGCCTACCTGCTTACATTTGAGGCCACCTTAAAGGAAAGAACCCATCCTCGATAACCCTTAACAGACGTAAAATAGCATGAATAAATTTGTTTTTCTGTTTTTCTGATTATTTTTCTGGGCAAAGAGGGACAGTGACAAACTTATTAAAATAAAAAAGAAAAGAAGGGAAACCCGAAAGTAGTGAACAATAAATTTATTGCAGCTGTCAGCTAAGGCTATCTCCTCTCACTGGTGCCAAAATGGGGCACCCAGGAGATAAAAAACCAACAGAGAAAAAAATCTCAGTGCAAAAAACAAAAAAACAATAAACGAGACTGTGGCCAGTGGAGAAAAAGATGAAAAATGTAAAACAAACGCAGATATTTTGCCTGTATCAAAACAAGACGCCTTGTTTTGATACAGACGAAAAATCCGCGTTGTTTTACATCTTTCGTCTTTTCTGCAACTGACCGCAGTCTCGTTTGTTGTTTTTCTTTTTTCAGTGAGATTTTTCTCTCTGTTGGTTTTTTTCATGGCTGGCAAGTTCGGCTTAAGATCTTTCATTACCCAGGAGACAGGGACACAACCCTGAAACGCTACTTGAGACGGATAAGTGGTCTTCAAAGTAAACTGGGCCGCATCCATTGATTTTTTATTAGGGGTGGGAGAAGGTACAAAAGGATTATTTTATGGATTATAAAAGGATTATAGGGATGGGGGTTTACAAAAGCTCTGAACACACTTTTCAAGGGGGTGGGGGTTCAGACCCCCTCCCCCCTGGATATGGCCTTGAAAGTAAATAAAAATATATATCCGAAGTAAAAAAGTTAAAAGTGTTGTATGGATCTCATTCATTTTTATTGTAATACCTTTTATCATTATTAAAGTTGGTATAAAATAAAATGATCGAAATCTCAACCAAACCTTTGAAAAAAAGCCCAAAAAGCCCAAATTTTTGTTAATGAATTTGTTTTCCCTGTCCAATGATGTATCTGAAATCGAATAAACGCTGCAGCTGGTAAAGCAGGAGGCAAACCTGCAAACCTAGAAAGCAAGTCTGGAAATTCGAAAAGTGAGGCACGCTATTTACCAGCTGTTTGGCAACTTTGTTCCTCAAATACTACCTCCTCTGCTTTCAACCCTGCCTCTTATACCTTCAACTCTTATTATTTAGTATATTCTTAATAATGCTAGTAGCACATAATCAGATTTATTTCGTTTGAGAAGTGGGAGGCATTTCTCCCTAGATTTGCCCAGATTTTGAATTTTTTTTGTGTGTGTTATCATTGAAAACATTGAAAGAACAACACATTTGTCCCCCGTAGATTTTGAAAAATACTTTATCCCCCCCCCATTTCCTCCCCACATTTTGCGAATTGATACCATCGACTTAATGTATGTATTTCAGCAAAGGTATGATTTTAAAGGTCTCTTGCTAGGCGTTATGTCTATTTGTGGTATTATGTGTACAGGGGCGTCAATTCAGAAAAATGGGGGCCAAGAGCGACAGGATTTCCCCATAGATTTCCCTCCCGTCTAGATTTTTTTTTTAGTAATTTCATCAAAAAACTAGAAAACAACGAAACTATCCCCTCTCCCGTCTTGATTTTGATAAATAAATTTGGCCCACCGTCCTAATAAAAGACATGTACAGTATAGTGACAAAAAAAAAAAAAAAAAATTTGACTTTTTTGAAGTTATTATTAAGAACCAGTTGCTGGTACAAAGAAGGATTTTCTTGGCAAAAAATCAATAGGAAAATTGACTTAGAGAGGTGTATTTTTTTACCAAGCTTTGCCGAAAAAAAGAGGAATAAAAAAAAAGACTTCGAATGAAATGAAAAAAAATGAAAACTTCTAATTGTCTTTAGAATTAGATTGAATTCAGGAAAATGGATTGAACAAAATCTATGGAGTGGGCCCGAGTTTAGGAATATAGACGAAGAATTCCAGTTCGCAAACATGGTACATAACACCTTTTGAGTTATGGGAGTTGCTTCAATTAAAAAAAAAGCCCAAAAAACAAATGAAACTTTGTCCGAAAAAAACATTTTCGTATATTATGTTTTCATGTAAGTATTTTCTCTTTTTGTACTTATTTTTATTATTACTTATGTTTATGGTACTATATACAAATTTGTGTAATATATAATAATACAGGTTTGTATGTTTGATAATAATATTTACAAAAAAATAATACATTTATGTATTTGATGTTGTTATTATTCACGTACATATTTAAAAGCATCTGAGAGGAAAGCTGATTGTTATGTTTTGCAACGAAAAAATCAGGTACAACTGGCATAATCAAAAAGGGTAAAAACGAGTCGATATTCCTGTTTTAAACAATTTTAGACATAGGCATCTAACAAGTTATTATTAGTGATAAACAGGTTTTCAGGATTTCGTGTTTTTCAAGTGTTTGCTTATGAAACTTGTCTTTTTGTTTTGTTTTCAATCAGCAAAAGCCTGTTGCTTATTTAATGACAAGGACGATTCAAGGGTTAAAAATAATCATTGTTTACATTTGGTCGCTTAGTGCAAAGCATAGCACACACATAGTATGGGTAACTTGTAAGAGACAGAAAATATAAGACATATATTGCATTTTCTTCAGTTGAATAATAATAACAGTCAATTTAATTGGTATGATTGGTTTCTGACAAAAAAGCGAGACACCTAAATGCCGAGACACCTAACACTAGATGGCGTTGGTGGTTTTCTTTCTCGACACTAGCGCCAGTTTCCACTCTTGTAAGTTACCTATATTCATATTAGAGGTGAAGGTATGATGTGAATCTTCCCTGTTTTTTAAAGCTGAAAAAAAGGAACTGCTACTGTCAATGAACATCGTAAAAAACCAATTTTTTATGGGGGTGGATGACCCAAAGTCACAATTTTTGCCCCGTTCATCCCTCTTCAGGCATGTATGAGAAATCTGGTTCGATACAACTTTCAGGGGTTATAATAAAAGAAAGGTGGGCTACGATGGCTAGGCCCAAGGCAGTATCACGGGGGAGGGTTAGAGGATTTGACCCCCTCCCCCCTCTGAAAATGTTTTTTTCTCTGAATCGTTAAATCATAACAAAAATGCACACAAATAAATTTTCATGCGTTTTTAAAAGTTTTTTTATAAGCTTCCCCCTCCCCGAAAAAAGGTACTTGTGCCCTATCTGGTACCCACCGCTTTAACTATATCAAGGAAACCAGACACGAAACCCACCAAACGGGTATTTACAATAGAGAAATGGAATGCAAAGCGTGGTTTTCATTGCGTTTACAGTATTCAAACTGTTGTTTTTTGTGGTTTAGGGGGGGGGGGTACCTAGGTTAGGTTAGGGTACATATTTAATATAGGCCTATGCTATGCTTTAGCACCCCCCAACCCACCCCAAATATGCAGATATATAGCCCAAATTTGTTTCTAAATTATTATATATTCATATATTCATCAGGTGGTTAGGGGCTGGGCTAGGTATTAAATATGATGCGTTCTGGACGGCCTGCTTTCCATAATTCTCTGTTGTAGTTTCCATAATTTTGTTTCTAAAGTATTATATTTTCATCATATTTTGGTATATTTCATTATGATTAACTTCACTTCTTGAGTGTGTTCGGGGTACCGACGTCAAAAAAAAAGAAGTAAAGTAAGGTCGACTACCATGAAGAACCATCACCCGGAAATTTCCCAAGGGGATGGGGCAAGTGCTGCTTGACGCTTCGTACTTTACCAAGATTTAAAAGAAAACATGTTTCAGTTTTCCATCATTTCCATCATTTTAAATGCATTTTTGTTTCCCAGAGGGCGCTATTGGCACAACCCTTTTCATGTCTGTGTGAAGGAGTTCTATTGAAAGCTTTGTTGATTTTTACTTTTGAATTTCTTAAATTAAGATTGTGAGTACAGCCAACAGAGAACGTGAGCCAGTGAGTCAGAGCAAATGCCAATTTTATAGACTACATTTGAAGTGGGGTAATTAATTCTGAAATTCTGGATAAGGAAACTTTTCCATTAAACATGTATCTAAAAATGGGAGAGGAACAATTCATCATACAAATTTAAATATGAAATAAGATGATTAATATACTGAAGTAAATTTTGTGCTATTAGCAATTGCCAAAATAGTTTAGGGCTGGCTGATGTTAAGTGTCAAAACCATTGCTTCCTCTTCGAGATTAATTGAGTTAACAAACAATGCGTATAAATCAAGCAGTGGGTAATTTTAAAGTTACTTGTCTATCCAAAGATCAATCATACTACTGCTCCAAATAATTATGAATTTCTTATTTTTGACTTCCCTTTTTATGAATGGAACTGGCGAGTTTAGTTTAAGTTATACTAACAGCCCTGTGAAGAGATTTCATCAGAGGGGGTGCCACTTTCCGGAGATGGATGGTATTAAAACTAGAAAAAGGCAAAAATAAATTAAACTTCATGAGGAAATAATAATTGGAAACCTAACGTAAGTTATAACAAATTTGAGATTTCTGGAGAAAAGAAAAACGGAATGAAGGGAAATAATGCATTTATATTCCTTACTACAGGTCGTATCTACAATTCTACTGGTAGCAGTGTGGCACAGCCACGTAAACAGCACAGCCAAGTTGAGCAAACACATCTAAACAAATGTAACATACCTTATTAAAAAGTATTGTTCAAACCTTGACCCGTTACTCTACTCCATTTCTAATTGACATTACTGAATGGCAGGGCAGTATCCAGGATTTTTTTCGGGGGGGGGGGCTTCACGAAGAAAGACTTTAAAAATGCATCAAAAATTTGTTTATGTTCATTTTGTTAAGTTTTTACGAGTTGGAGAAACATTTTTTTTTGGGGGGGAGGGGTAAACTCCCTACCCCCTAGATACGACCTTGCTGACTAGTAAGAGTTAAAATACTCTTTTGCTGTAGCATGTCCCTTGTATTTTATTACAACAAGTGTTTTTTAATTGCTATAATGTTCTAAAGAAGCGGTTTACATAATTTAGTGACTTTTAACCAGTAGTAGGTTACCCTATAATCATAACCAGTGGCAAATCCAGAGGGGAGGGGGCGAGGGGGGCACGCGCCCCTCCTTAACGTAGTATAAAGTGGTGTAATTTACTTAATTAACGCAAGATTGCGTTAACTAAACGTGATCCTAATGCAAGTTCATCGGGTCGACCTATTTTGTCCCCCCCCCCTAAAAAATCCTGGATCCGCCCCTGATCTTAACTGTTGAATAATAGCCAAATAGTTATTTATTAAACGACAGGTTAAAACCATAAGACTACAAAAAGGACAAGCTACAAAAACTTGCACCGAGGACTCGGGCATCAATTGGGAGGGGGTGTCTATTGGCATTTATGCCAACTAGATTTCCATCCCCTCAAAAGCTTTTAGGAAATGATTTTTTTTTGTATTTTCCTAAAAGAATATTGAAAAAACACAAAATCGCTCACCTTACACTTTGAAAATACATTTACCCCTTCCCTACAATACTATGCAGAGAGGGGGTAAATGTATTTCCAAAGAATAAGTAGAGCAATTTTGTGTTTTTTTCTTTGGAGTTTTTTTTTATTTTTTTTCATTTTTTTGACGGGGACTATATAAACATTAAGATAAATTTGCATGCCAAAAGGAAAAATCATCATAGGTCAGCAATTCTGAGACTCTACATATCACACCACTCCACTAAATTCCCCCTCACAACAACTGAGGGATAGTAACCATGATCGTATCCAGGAGGTTCACCTACCCTTGATTTTTGTTTGACTTGTAAAAAAGTAATTAAAACCCATATGAACTAATTTGTTCCGTTTTGTAATTTTTTTTGCAACCTCTCTCTCCTGAACAAAGACTCCTGAGCAGGCCTGATTTTATACATGTAGTCTATACCAAATAACACCTTTTGTTTTTGCAGCATACGGAAAAGATGGAAAAGTACGCTTATCTTGGAAACCGTGGCATCAATTCACGAAAATTCAAGAGGGAGGGGTAAATGTATTTTTCATAATACAGGGGAGGGATAATTTTTTTAATTTACCAGTAAAAATACCAAAAAAGAAGGTTTAAATCAAAACACTCAGAAAAAAGTGTTTTTCAAAATCTAGGGGGGCTGGTGGAAAAATCTAAGAAGAGCAGGGCAAGTCACCCTATCTCCTAATTAACGCCGTCGTTAGGAAACTCTTGATATGGTTCTCATAATGCCATCAAAGCGGTAGTCACAAAAGAATCCTAAGCGCCATATTCGGAAGTAAATATGCGCCAATTAAGTTTTATAAACATTTGACTTTTGGCAAATTGTGTGCTAAACCTTAGCATTGCGGTCATTATATAGATTTTAGCCATAGATATGATTAAAAACGTAAATGATAGTATATATTTATGTTGTAAAATAACTCTATTACGTGTTAGTGAAAAGCGTTTTTAACTGAATAAGGAACATCATTTGAGATGGAAAAATAATCTTAACAAGATACTCATAAAGTGAGATTAGTTCTATACTATTCAAGCTATAAAGAAAGGAAATTACAACATGCAACGACGAAGAAATAATTACTAAGGTGATAAAGTTGAACAAGAACTGATCTAATCAATCTGTTCGACTAACCATATTCGGGGTACTCGACGCCTCCTCAGTTGGCTGATAGGGAACATCTAATTGATATGGGGGCACCTCCTGGTAGGAAGGAGCGGACCAAGGGGTAAACCAGTCTCAAAGGGTCTTTAAAAATAGCTGAAATACTCACGTTTGGGGATCAAAAATTAAGGCAGAGGTCACGGTTTATTCGTAAAATGTTTTTACAATGTCGGATGAAAATAAAACTATACCCCTCCTCCTAACATTGAAACTAAAAACATTAGGCCTGAATGATTTCGAAATTTTAATATTCCCTAGTAGTTTTCAGCTTCAATAAAAGTAACTCACGCCATATTTTCCTAAACAATTCCTGGCTCGGATAAAACCGCTTACCCGAGAACCCACTGGTAATTCAGTAGTCAATTGGGAAATAATTCCTGATCGATTTTCAGAACCCTTCAATTTTTATAAATATTACCAATTTGAATAGAAGCTCTTCGTCCCAGAAAATTTGCCGAGTGTATTCGGCAATCTCCCGATACAATTTTCGGAACTCCTGAGCTTCTTTGAACAATTCCCGACTTTGTTAGAAGTCACTTGCCTCAAAATCCCTTGGTAATTTTATCTTGGAATATATTTGCTATTATTCTTGATTGTTTATCAGAACCCTTTAATTTTTCTGAGTAATTCCCAATTTGAATAAAAAATAATTGCCCTAAAACCCTTTGTTTAATGAATTTAGCAATTAAATTCCTGGTAAATAGTTCCTGATTAGTTTCCAGAATATCTCAATTTTCCCGAGTAAATCCTGACCTGAATTAGAGTCACTCACCTCAAAACTCCCTGGTAATAAATGTATTTGGTAATCTATTGGTAAATAATTCCTCATTGGTCTTCGGAATAATTTTATTTTCATAAGAAAATCCTGATTTGAATAAAAACTACTCACTTCAAAAGCCTTTGCTAAATATAATTGGTAATATACTGGCAAGAAAAGTTGGATTAACTTTTAAAACTCTTTTATTTTTCTTAGTAATCACCAACCTAAATAAAAGTCAAAAACCTCAAACCCCCTTGATAGCTTATCTCAAACTTTTTGGTAAGTGCAATTGGTAATTCAATAATCCATTTCTATAATTCTCGGTTGATTTTGAAACTCCTAAATTTTCCTGAACAATTCCCGACTTGAATAAAATTCGTTGATCTTGTGGCTCTTCTGTAACTTTATTTTGTAATTCAGTTATGCCTTGGTAATTTGGAAAAATAATTTCTGATTAGTTTTTGGTACGTTTAATTATTTTTAGGGATTTCCAGCTTGAATAAAAGTCACTCACCTGAAAACCCCTTGGTAAATGTATTTGGCAATATATTGGTAAATAACCCCTAATCAATTTTTGTAACTCTTCAATTTCCCTGAATAATTCCCAAATTGAATAAAGTCAATCAACTGAAAACCTGGTAATTGTATTTGGTAGTATTTGGTAATTCCTGATCGATTTCAGAAACTCTTAAATTTTCTAAGTAATTACCGACTTGATTTAAAAGTCACTCAGCTGAAAACCCCTTAGTAAATTTATTCTGTAATCAGGTAAGAACGCTTCAATATGCCTTAGTAATAATTCCTGATGAATTATTGGAACTCCTTAATTTTCCTGAATAATTCCCAAGTTGAATAATAGTCATTGATTTGAAAACTCTTTGGTAATTCAGTTATGGATTGGTAATTTGGAAATATAATTCCTGATTCGATTTTAGAGCTCTTTATTATTTTTTTTTTTTTTAATTTCCCGCTTTAATAAAAGTCACTCACCTTAAAACCCCCAGGTAAATATATTTGGTAATACATTTGTAAATAATTCCTGATGAATTTTTGGTACTCTTTAATTTTCCTGAATAATTCCCAAAATGAATAAAAGTCATTGATTTGAAAACTCTTTGGTAATTCAGTTATGGATTGGTAATTTGGAAATATAATTCCTGATTCGATTTTAGAGCTCTTTATTATTGTTTTTTTTTGTAATTTCCCGCTTGAATAAAAGTCACTCACCTTAAAACCCCCAGGTAAATATATTTGGTAATACATTGGTAAATAATTCCTGAGGAATTTTTGGTACTCCTTAATTTTCCTGAATAATTCCCAAGTTGAATAATAGTCATTGATTTGAAAACTCTTTTTTAATTCAGTTATGGATTGGTAATTTGGAAATATAATTCCTGATTCGATTTTATAGCACTTTATTATTGTTTTTTTTTTGTAATTTTTCGCTTGAATAAAAGTCACTCACCTTAAAACCCCCAGGTAAATATTTACCAAATCATATTATTCAGATACGACTAAAGTGAATATACCACTCGATGCCTTTTTTATGCTCTTTACGAATATAATAATCATTTTTGCTGGAAATGAATTTTAGCCCCCTCCCCTATATATAACAATTCAGGATATATATTTGCATATTAGGTGAGTTGGGGGAAATTTTAAACTTACCTTTCAGTTACATCATAAACAAAATTACCCCTACCCCACTACTGTGCAAATATATACCCTGAATGGGTATATATAGGGGTGGGGCTAAAATTCATTTCCGATAAAAATGATTATTATATTTGTAAAGAACATAAAAAAGGCATTAAGTGGTATATTCACTTTAGTCATAACTCAATAATATGATTTGGTAAATATTTACCTAAACCCCCAGGTAAATGTATTTGGTAATACATTGGTAAATAATTCCTGAGGAGCTTTTGGAACTCCTCAATTTTCCAGAATAATTCTCAGGCTGAATGGAAGTCACTCACCTCAAAACCCTTTGGTAAACATTTATCCATTAAATCTTCCCTACATTCATGCTCACTTTGCAATTGCAAACTATCTTACTATTCTTAGGCGGCTGACACAATTGTGATCTAATTCAAACGCATCTTAGTGGCTGAAACGACCACACCCTTCGGGTTGTGACTGTTTTATTCAACTTCACTTTCTATAAAGTATTCTTAATTATTGACAATGAGACCGTTCACGCTTTATTCATCTCATCTGGGTATTTTATCTTCAATTCGGATGTTTTATTTTTATTGGTTTCGGCTTCATTAAATCTAGTAGTATAATTTGACCTTTAGATAATATAGAAGCGTGAATTTGGCTTTTTTTTCATTGAAAAACCACACGTTCCGCATATTGAAAGCAGTTGATGAGTGCTGAAAAAAAAAAAAAATTAACATTCTAATTTTGAGAAGTTGTTAAAATAGGGTTCGTGGGTAGGATAGTTTCCGTTGGATATTTTTCGAAGTCTAATAATAAAAAAAACCCTTCAGGTGGTCCAGGGCCGTATCCAGAAATTTTTCATGAAGGGAGGGTTAAAAAATAATTTTTTCCTTGGGGGGGGGGTACAAAAAAACAACTAAAAAACACGTCGAAAATGTTTTTATATTCACTTTTTGTTACGTTTTTACGAGTCGGACAAAAACTTCGGAGGAAAGGGGGGGGGGTAAAACCCCCTATCCCCTTTAGATACGGCCTTGATGGGGTCCAATAAGGAAAGAAAAAAAATTGCGTAGCCCAACAAAAACATTACATTTTATTTTGTAATTTTAATGAGAAGTCCCTATAATTCAAGAGAATATAGGATTTGGGAGGAGGACTAGCCCCCAAAGCCCTTTGGTTAGCGTCAAACAGGAGCTCTCTCTTACTAATTGAAAAATGTTTGATTGTAGAATGAAATATTACATTCACGTGCATGTATACAAAGAGAGCGAGCGGAGGGCAGCATTCCGTATTACCAATTATGTTCCAAAAATATGTGACTCCTAAAAAAATTGGATACCCTTTCCCCTTTTTATAATTCTTAACTAAGATAATTAATTAAATTTGGTTTCAACATATATCCTGTTTGATTCTTAAATACTTACTACTTACACTTACTACTTACACTACTACTTACACTTACTACTACTACTGCTATTAAAAATTCACAGCAGAACCAAGCCGCCTGAGGCCAACATAGCTGCGACCGCTCCTTCTCCACCCCGATATATTCAAAGATTCTCTCTTAACACCCTCCCAGAAATTCTAATTTGCTTTACATACTTGGTTACAATCTTTTCTCATCCCCCTTTGGGGACGACCTGCTTTTCGTTTGGACTTAGATGGATTCCTGAAAAAGATGATCTTTGGCAATATGTCTACTTTTTTCTACAAAGCCTGTCCTTTCCATCTTGACCTTTCTCTCAGTATAGCCCTCGTAAGTGGAATATAACCAAATTTTTCCTACAGCTTGGCGTTTTAAAAACGGTCAGATAAATACACAGTACATATATCTAGACAGTACGATCATCTCCTGTCTCAATTCTCAACCATTAGTCAAAGCCGGATCGCGATGTAGCTCCTCCGGAGAACATATAAACCAAGAGCAACATAAGCGACATTAGATTTTTTCATGGATAGCACTCGTCTGGCATCGGTATGAAAAGCCTGGAGAACAGGAAAAGAAATAAGACAAATCGAGCGTCTAGGGCATGGGTCGGCAACCGTTTGTTGTGAAAGGGCCAAAAGTTTACGTTGGGATATTACGCGGGCCGCACTTAGCTCACAGGTCATTAAACTGTAGTCTAGTATTGTAGGTATACTATAATAAGTAGAGTACATCTACAATATTTATATACAAGTATTTTAGGTTTAAAAATAAAACGCTTAATGTATATTTCTACTACATTTATTGTAGTTAATACAATCTAATGAGGTTTTCGTTGTTGAATTTGACTTACAAGTTGTTTTTTTACATTAGTTTGTATTTTGTAGTAGAGACGTGAAACATTGCACCTAAATGTATGTCCGAGAACAGTGTTTGTTTTTTCGATAATTCAGAATTGAAAATTTTGCTCACAAATATTTGTAGGCTACTGCCAAACCTTTTGAATTCCTTGTAGTTTTCAAAAGGCAAACTTCCATAGGAATCCACCAAATTGGTTTTTTCCAAGTTATTTTAAGTGTGGAATCACTTTGCAGATCTATCACCTTGATATGCAAATCACTTGGTACATTACTTATATCCACTGCGAAGGGGTTTTCGAAAATATCCATCTTGCGTAATATATTTGTTAAATCAGGATCCCGGTTTTCAAACGCAGTTTGAACTTATATTAATGCACTTTTCATTGTAGTATTTTGCAAAACAAAACTTATTCCAGCTTCTTCGACTGCTTTCTTGCAATTTGGAAAATGATCGATTTGAATATATCCTTGAGGCGATGAATATATTTAAAAAAAAATAGATTTTGACCGATCCAACTGGATGGTGAGCCTCCATCTGCTGAGTCTGCTGGAGCACCAGCTAGCATATGAGTCTGAAAATTTTTCCTTGGAAATATAAATTAAGATGGTAAATATTGACTACTTGCTGAAACAGTCCCGGCCATGGTCACAAGGACAGCTCTCTCTGATGATGTTCCCTTGCACAATATCATCTGACCCCTCTCCCTAAACACTTTAGGAGGAACATGTGGTCACATGTTCCTCGTGTTGGTCACATTCTGTGACCAACTGTGGTCACAGAATTTTCGTCACAGTTGTATATGTCACTTGCAATAAAACGAAGCTTTCCTAGAACTGACTTCGGGTTTGAGAGGAACTGTTCAATCTCGACTCTGGTAAAGCTCGTTTTATGACCCTAGCTTGCGGATTCAGGCTTGCGTGGTAGCAGTTGTGGATTTTAAGCTCGAAAACCTTTCAGCCAGTCTATCCCTGTCTTTTTGGCATTGCTCCAGTTTTGAAGGATTGCCTTGTTGTTTGTTATAGTAAAGTAGTTGATGCAGTCAAAGTCATATGCACTGGCAATTGTAGTTACAATTAGTTGGGGTTGCAGTCGCAATCTGTCACAGTCACAAGTATTTGCAGTTGCAAGTAGTCACATATTCAAACAGTTGAAAGCAGCCACAGTTTGAAAAAGTCACAATAGAAGTAGTACTAATTGCAGCAGTACTAATTGCAGTAGTACAGAAGTAGTACTAAAGAAGTAGTAAAACGTTACTGTTGAGTAAGCGCCGCTTCAGGCGATTTGAAAAGTTCCTGGATTTCCAGATTCTTTTGGGTTGATTGAAGGCTGCGTTAGCTTGTCCTATTCTAGTTATGACTTCTTTTGTGGTAGATCCAGTATTCTCTATGATGCTGCCCAAATACTTAAACTCAATAGCTTGTTCAATTTCCTCACCAGCACATGTGATATGTAAGGAGGGATTGGATGTTGCCATGGTTTTTGTCTTTCCTGCATTTAGACCAAGCTGGCTGGCTTTCACACTGACCCTGTGAATGACGTACTGCAAACGTTGTTTGCAACCCTGTACTAATATTATGTCGTCTGCAAAATCTAAATCGCTGACTGTAACACCGGATGATAACTCAATGCCATCTGTTGTTGTGTTGCGAAGGGTATAGTCAATAGCTATTACAAAGAGCAGTGGTGACAACACTAATCCATGTTTAACCCCAGATAAGATTCTAAAGTATCTTGTTCGGCCTTCTGGCGTCTTAATGCAGCATTCACTCCCTTCGTACAGTGACATAATTATCTTAATTATTCTATCTGGTAAGCCGTAATAGTTCAGAATTTGCCACAAAGTTTCGCGGTCGACTGAATCGAAAGCCTTTTTGAATTCGCTGAAAGCCATGTATATTTTGGACCGCCACTCTTGACTTTCTTCTGTGAGCTTGCGTAAAGTGAAAGTAAGATCCACACAGGAACGTCCTGCACGGAACCCATATTGCTCATCTCTCAGATGTTTATTTAGTTCGGTCTGTATCCTTTCCAGAATAACATGAAAAAGCAACTTTCCTGGACACAGATAGTAAGCTGATTCTCCACCAGTTTCCAGGAACAGTAGCATCACCCCTTTGTGAGAAGTCTGACCAGTGAACTTCTCTTCCATTCAGCTGTTACTTCTCTATTCTCCCAGATTTTGGTTAATAACTTGACCCAGTATAAGATTTGTCCTGGGATTGATGGCTTTTTATGCAGTTATTCGGTCTTCACCTGGCGATTTTCCGTTTTTCAATTTCCTTGCTGCAGAACTTATTTCCATTACACTTGGTGGCTCATCACTGATATTCAGGGAAAAACGTGGTATCGTTGGGATATTCAGCGGGTTTTCTGGTGGAGGTCTATTCAGAATTATCTCAAAGTGTGACACCCATATTTAATTTACAACCTTTGGCTCTGTCTGTAAAGCACTGAAAGGGTCCCTAACGGGGCCATCTTGGGATCGTTACTTTCCAACTATTTCATTTGTTATCCTATAAAGGGCTCTAGAGCCTTCTCTTTGGGCAGCTTCTTTTGCAAGTTTCGCCTTCCTTTCAATTTGACAACAGCGGTCATTTCTTGCGCTTTTTTGACCGCTTTGTCTGCTTCTCTATAACTGGAAGTTTTATAGATCATTTGGCTTGGTACTTGATTCTGAAGAAGGGTTTTTAAATAATCGAAATTAAAAAGGGCATCAGCCCTTTCTATTTTTAATCGAATGAGCCCAAAATCGAAAGGAAAAAAAAAATTATACATTGCCAACATCGTTCTTATATGCCCCCAGGGTATAGCTTACAACCCTTGCCCTGAGGGCTGTGAGGGAGTATCCTCCTCAAAAACATTATTTATATCAGGAAATCAACTACGCTGAACAAAATGGCTATCTCAAAATTTTGATTGGCTGTGTTTGGGGAAATGGTGGGCGTGGAAGGGGTGTTAGTTACCTTCCAATCATTTTCGACTATTAAAGAGGGCAATATCCGTTCCAATTTCCAATCGAAAGAGCCCTTTTCCAAGTTTCTACGAGAACTCCTTCGATAGAAAGTGCCCTGGTATGGAAGAAAAACAAATAAAAATAATAATACATTGTGCCAACATCGTTCTTTACTCAGGCAGCGCGATTGCGCTACCTATTATTTAAAAAAACAAAAACAAGTTTTTTCAACTTGTTAAACTTAAGGAACAACATTAAAACTTAAAACGGGCAGAAATTATTACGTATGTGAGGGGGTTCGCCCCCTCCTCAATACCTAACTCTTTAAACATTAAAAACAAGAAGAACAATAGGGAATTCTTTCTGTAAGACAGTGGAGTTCTGTATTTGAATGAATATTTCAACAGTATGTCCAGGCCATTCTCAGCAAAACATAGATATATCAAATATCATGGTAACAAACTACTTACATGGTAAGTAAGGAGCGACCCGGATCAATAGTAACCGAAACCCTAAATACAGAATTATGATACAATAGATATATCAAAGGAATTGAATTTTAATGCTGATTTTAAATACATAAGTTTCATTAAGTTTAGTTTTACCCATCAAAGGTTACGAGCCTGAGATAATTTGCCTGATATTTGGAAAAAAGAAAGACCTATTAAAAGTAATAGAATCTTAATGAAAATTACACCATCAGATTCATCATATCAGAGAACCATACTGAAAGTATTTTAAGCTTCTATCTGCGAAAATGTGGAATTTTAAATTTTTTGCCAGAAGAAAGAACAAGGATGCGTGTTTATTTTATTTTATTTATTTTTTCCCATGGGCGATCGTATCGACCCAGGGGGCCTAGAACATGGGGAGAGGGCTCGTTCTAACAGAAATATAAAATTCTAGTGTACTTTTTAAGTGACCAAAAAATTGGAGGACAACAAGGCCCCCTCCCGTACCACTTTTTTCCCAAAATCGTCCAATCCAAATTCTGAGATTTCCATTTTTTTCCGCATAGTTGAAAGGTTTAATGACTGTGACTTTTGTCTTTTGATAACATGACCCCCCCCCCCCAAAAAAAAACCCCTGGTCTTTAAGTTATAAAATTTGTCCATTGTTTACGTATAGTATTCATAATTGGGAAGTATGCACACATTTTTTTGGGCAGGGAGGGGCGGACGAATTTTCTGCTTGGAGGAATTTTCACTGGGATAATTTTCCATGGAAAGGTAAGATTCCAGGGGGTGAACTTTTCAGGGGAAATTGTGTACTGCGGGAAATTGCCAGAATTTCTATACGAAATTGCTTTATGTCTTGCTTTCTCCTTACCGACTCAATTTTACGCGTGGAGGTGTTAAGGGTATTTGTCCGGGGTAGATTTTCACCTGTATTGAACTGCCCAGGGGATATTCTCGTGGGGAAGGGGATTTTCCGTGGAGGTGAATCCAGATTTTCTGGCGTTATTTAAAAAATGATCAGAAACTTAATTAAAAAAACAGTTTTTTCAACTGAAAGTAAGGAGCAACAATAAAACTTAAAACTAACAGAAATTTTTACGTATATGAGGGGGATTCCCCCTCCTCAACAACTCGCTCTTTTTGTTAAAGTTTAACTTTTGTCCCAATTCTTTAAAACGACTCCCGAAATACAAGGGTCTTTTAATTAGAACAATAATTAACTTTATAAACGTGCCGAAAAACTTTAGCGTGAAGAGTGAGGTCTTGAGGAGCGGACAACACGCGTCATATACGTAACAGTTTCAAACAGTTCGTGGTAACAAACTGTAAGTAAGGAGCAACGCGGCTCAATAGTAACTGAAACTCTACAAAACGGGACTTTCATACCGATAGATATATTAAAAGAACTGGCTTATTATGCTGATTCCAAAAACATAAGTTTCATTAAGTTTAGTGTTACATATCAAAAGTTACGAGAAAATTCGCCTGATTTTTCATAAAGGGAAAAAACACCCCTTAAAACTCAAAGCATCTTAATGAAAATCACACCATCAGATTCAACGTATCAGAGAATCTTATTTCAAAGGTTTCAACCTCCTGTCTGCCAAAATGCGGAATTGTCTGTTTTTGCCAGAAGAAAGATCACAGATGCGTGTTTTTTTATGTTTTCTTTCATGGGTGATCATTTTGACCCAGGGGTCCTATAATATTGAGAGGGCTAATTCGAACGGAAATTAGAAGTTCTAGTGCCCTTTTCATGTGGCCAAAAAGGTTAGAGACTGGCCCCCCACCCCTCCCTTTTTCTCCTAAAATCGTCCGATCAAAATTTTGAGATAGCCGTTTAGTTCATCATAGTTGAAAGGTCCAATACCTGTACCTTTGGGTATACCCCCCCCCCCAAAAAAAAAGCCCCAGAGGAAAGGTCTTTAAGTTATAAAATTTACCCGTTATTTACGCAGAGTATTTGTTATTGGGAAGTATGCATACATTTTCGGGTGGGGGGGGGCGAATTTTCTGCTGGGGTTTTTTCACGGGGGAATTTTCTATGGGAGGGAAATTTTCCAGGGGATGAACTAGTCAGGGGATATTTTACACCGGGGCAATTTGCCTGAATTCCTGTACAAAATTATTTTTATATGTCTTGCTTTGTCTCTTTTCCTTCTCAATTTTGCACGTGGAGCTGTTAAGGGTATTTGTCCGGGGTAAATTTTCACTGGGTTTGAATTGTCTAGAGGATATTTATGTGGGGAGGGGGACTTCTCCTTGGAGATGGGGCCAGATTTCCTGGCATTATTTAAAAATCGATCAGAAATTAAATAAAACAAATAACTGAAAAACCTTGTATTTTTTATTTAATAACTGTGAATGGATTCTTAATATGTCCCATAGAAGCGTATAGCACGAAAATACTTCGCTGGACAAGGGGAAAATTGTATGCAGGCCCTTTTTCAATACAAAATTGGACGTCCCTATGCCCCTCCTCTTTTCCCATCTATTCCGTGTGAAATTGCTTCCTCCTTCCTCCAAGCCGTTCCTGAGACAGTGTGGATGTTGTATTACTATTACCAGGTTGCACTTATTCTCTTTTGAATTTCCTAGACCCAATCTCCTATGTCATAGTTCAATGTCCGCTTGCACTCCCTTTTCCGCTTAACACTCCTTAAAAGTTTCAATTTGATACTCCAAGCCATTTTTGAAATTTCGTAGATACACCGTTTTGATAACATGGAAAGCAATAGTGTCTTTTGATTTACGTTGCTGCTTAAATTATCGTAGATTATGTATTCCTTAGGATCCAACAGTGCAAAAGCATTTTGTAGATTAAAGAACAAACTGTTTAACCGCTTCCCCCTCCCCCAACAAAAAACATAAGAAAATCCCTTTGCTCCACAGTTCCTCATTCAGGATGGGTCATCTTTTCCTCAACAATAACTAAAAATTTTGACTTCATCAGCCAAGTCGTTCCTGAAATATGACAGGTACTGTATTTTGATGACCTGGACACACAAATTATCTTTTGATTTGCCTCTCCCCATCCCTAAGTTATTATTTGAGATCCTTTTCGCTCCCACCCCCTTAATAATGCCAAAAGTTTCAACTTGATACCCCAAGGTGTTATGGAGTCTTTGTTTTATATTTTGTTTCACTGTCTAAAAAAAGGACCTATCCCTATTTTGAACTCTTGTTGATTTCCCAAGCTGTTCCTGAGTTATTGCATAAACACAGTTTTAATAAACTGGCAACACTAAGTCTCTTTTGATTTACTTGGAACCTGAACTGAGAATAGATATTAGAAGTCCAATAGAAACTAACAGTGCAGAACTGTCTCGTTGGAACAGAGACACAAATTGTTTAACCCTGTCTCTCTCCCTCAGTATAAGATTTGAGGTCCTCGTGCCCCAATCTTTCACCATCCTCTCTCCAACAGTA
Organism: Artemia sp. Qi Xiang Cuo; assembly: GCF_049724085.1. Taxonomy (NCBI): domain Eukaryota; kingdom Metazoa; phylum Arthropoda; class Branchiopoda; order Anostraca; family Artemiidae; genus Artemia; species Artemia sp. Qi Xiang Cuo. The sequence continues at coordinate 47,535,663 of NC_142813.1, read as the reverse complement.
CCTGAATATTTTAAATTCATCCCCGAAGTCGTTACTGAGATATCACAAGCCCTACATACAAATAGCGTTTTCAAATCCACCTCTTCCCCAAACCAGGTCAAAAGTTGAGATTCCTTTTAGACCCCTCCCCCCCAATACCGCCTAAAAATTTGAACTTGATCCCCAAAGCCATTCCCGTGACATAACAAAAAATTAAAAAAACTCGGGAGCACATAGCGTCCTTTGATTTGTTCAGGTACATGTGTCGTTTTCAGACATCATGTATCCATTATCATTAAGCCCACGAAGTGTAGCAGAAAAGGGCACGGGAGGATAGCTGGATGCCCTCAAATTACTCTTGAACTTAAAAATTTCTGTTCGTTTTGGGTTTCATTTATTTATCGATGCTGATTTCTGGTAGTTTCACGCTTGGTAGATTATTTGATTTGATTTTTGCTCATTTTTGGTTTAATGGAGTTCTCTACTTTTCTTTGAAAAACTTATTTTTGTGGAAAAAATTTTTTATAATTAAATTCTGTTCGCTTTATATTGACATTGTCTTTTCAGGGAAAAAGAAAATAATTCTTTAAATCTTTTCGTTTTTTAAGGCTTTATAGTTTGGCCTGCTATTTGTATGCTGGAGAAAAATTTTCAGCAATTTTTAAGAATTTTTAAGAATTTGGACACAAATAGTAGTTTTAATTTAGTTTCATACCTCCTCTAGTTGACCTGAAATAGAAAACTTGATACCATTTACAAAAAAAATCTGTTTACTTTCTTTGATAGCCTGGATACATTTATGCTATTTTGATTTGGTTAAATTTTAAGAGCATAAGTAACCCCGAAAGTTTGAACATAATACCCTCAGTCGTTCTTGGGATACTACTGAGATGCCTTATTAAGAATTAACATTAACACCGAGCATTTTGATTTAATCTTAAGGCAACATTTATTCTATAAAAATAATGGGCAAATAGGAGGGTGGTAGCGGAAGGGGGATTAGTTGCCCTCCAATCACTTTCGACTATTAAAAAGGGCATTAACCGTTTTTATTTTCAATCGAATGAGCCCAAAATCGAAAGGAAAAAAATAATAATAAATTATATATTGGCAACATCATTCTTATATGCCCCCAGGGTATAGCTTACAACCCTTGCCCTGAGGGCTGTGAGGGAGTATCCTCCTCAAAGACATAATTTCTATCAGGAAATCAACTACGCTGAACAAAATAGCTATCTCAAAATTTTGATTGGATGTGTTTGGGGAAATGATGGGTTTGGAAGGGGTGTTAGTTGCCTTCCAATCATTTCCGACTATTAAAGAGGGCACTAGCCGTTCCAATTTCCAATCGAATGAGCCTTTTTCCAAGTTTCTACGAGAACTCCTTCGATACAAAGTGCCCTGGTATGGAAGAAAAAAAAATAATACATTGTGCCAACATCGTTCTTTACTCAGGCAGAGCTATTGCGCTGCCTATTATTTAAAAAAACAAAAACAAGTTTTCTCAACTTGTTAAAATTAAGGAACAACATTAAAACTTAAAACGGGCAGAAATTATTACGTATGTGAGGGGGTTCACCCCCTCCTCAATGCCTCACTCTTTAAACATTAAAAACAAGAAGAACAATAGGGAATTCTCTCCTTAAGACAGTGGAGTTCTATATTTGAATGAATATTTCACCCAGGCCATTCTCAGCAAAACAAAGATATATCAAATATCATGTTAACTAACTATAAGTAAGGAGCAAGCCGGATCAATAGTAACCGAAACTCTAAAAACAGAATTATGATACCAATAGATATAGCAAAGAAATTGAATTTTAATGCTGATTTTAAATATATAAGTTTCATTAAGTTTAGTCTTACCCATCAAAGGTTACGAGCCTGAGATAATTTGCCTGATATTTGGAAAAAAGAAAGATCTATTAAAAGTAATAGAATCTTAATGAAAATCACACCGTCAGATTCAGCATATGAGAGAACCCTACTGTAAATATTTTAAGCTTCTATCTGCAAAAATGTGGAATTTTGAATTTTTTGCCAGAAGAAAGATCACGGATGCGTGTTTATTTTATTTTATTTATTTTTTCCCATGGGCGATCGTATCGATCCAGTGGGGCTAGAACATGGGGAGAGGGCTCATTCTAACAGAAATTAAAAGTTCTAGTGAACTTTTTAAGTGACCAAAAAAATTGGAGGGCAACAAGGCCCCCTCCCGTACCCCTTTTTTCCCAAAATCGTCCAATCCAAATTCTGAGATTTCCATTTTGTTCCGCACAGTTGAAAGGTGTATTGACTGTGTCTTTTGTCGTTTGATAACATGACCCCCCAGAGACCCCCTGGTCTTTAAGTTAAAAAAATTTGTCCATTGTTTACATATTTATTCATAATTGGGAAGTATGCATACATTTTTTTGGGTAGGGAGGGGCGGACGAATTTTCTGCTTGGGGGAATTTGCACGGGGATAATTTTCCATGGAAAGGTAAGATTCCAGGGGGTGAACTTTTCAGAGGAAATTGTGTACTGCGGGAATTTGCCAGAATTTCTCTACGAAATTTCTTTATGTCTTGCTTTCTCCTTACCGACACAATTTTACGCGTGGAGTTGTTAAGGGTAATTGTCCGGGGTAAATTTTCACTAGGATTGAATTGTCCAGAGGATATTCTCGTGGGGAAGGGAATTTTTCCGTGGAGGTGGAGCCATATTTCCTGGCGTTATTTAAAAAATGATCAGAAATTTAATAAAAAAAAAATAGTTTTTTCAACTGAAAGTAAGGAGCAACAATAAAACTTAAAACTGACAAAAAATTTTACGCATATGAGGGGGGTTTCCCCCTCCTCAACAACTCGCTCTTTTTGCTAAACTTTAACTTTTGTCCCAATTCTTTAAAACGACTCCCGAAATACAAGGGTCTTTTAATTAGAACAATAAGTAACTTTTTAAAAGTGCCGAATAACTTTAGCGTGAAGAGTGAGGTCTTGAAAAGCGGACAGCACGCGTCATATACGTAACAGTTTCAAACAATTCGTGGTAACAAACTGTAAGTAAGGAGCGACGCAGCTCAATAGTAACTGAAACTCTACAAAACTGGACTTTCATACCGATAGATATATTAAAAGAATTGGCTTATTATGCTGATTCCAAAAACATAAGTTTCATTAAGTTTAGTGTTACATATCAAAAGTTACGAGAAAATTTGCCTGATTTTTCATAAAGGGAAAAAACACCCCTTAAAACTCAAAGCATCTTAATGAAAATCACACCATCAGATTCAACGTATCAGAGAATCTTATTTCAAAGGTTTCAACCTCCTATCTGCAAAAATGCGGAATCTTCTGTTTTTGCCAGAAGAAAGATCACAGATACGTTTTTTTTTTCAGGGGTGATCGTTTTGACCCAGGGGTCCTATAATATTGAGAGGGCTGATTCGAACGGAAATTAAAAGTTCTAGTGCCCTTTCATGTGATCAAAAAGATTAGAGACTGGGCCCCTCCCCTCCACTTTTTCCCAAAATAGTCCGATCAAAATTTTGAGATAGCCGTTTAGTTCATCATAGTTGAAAGGTCCAATACCCGTACCTTTGGATATAGCTTAGGCTAGGTTACCGTACCGTAGGCTAGGTTAGCCTACGTACGCGCGCGTACGTAGGCTAACCTAGCAAAACCTAACTTAACAAAACCTAGCCTAATCTAACCTAACCTAACCAAATCATAAACCTAACATTTCGCCTGTCTCTCACCTAAGCTCAACTAATTGACGCGTACGTAGGCTAACCTAACCGAGTCTAATCTAACCTAACTGAATCTAGTCTAACCTAACCCCACTCAACAGACAGGGTTAGGTTAACTTATCATGAGCGCTCATGATAAGCACATGTGTTTACATGTGTATAACTGTGTGTACATGTGACATTTTAAACCACACACGTCCACTGGTTAAATATTACAACTCGATAAGTTCAACTACTTAAATTAAAAAATAACTGTTAAAAATAGATAAAATGTAAATTTGTCACTTTAAACAACAGCAAGACAAGAATTAAATATTCCAACTCTTTAAGTTCAAAGAAAGAAATTCAAAAAGAATTTTTAAATATCAAAGAAAATTTACCTGTGAAATTTTAAACGACAACAACCCTATAATGACCTAGTCAAACTCGGGAATAAAAACGATCTAAATTAAACTTTAATTTTAAAAAAATATAAAATTTATCTCTGACACTGTAAACCATAAACATAAACTACTGAAATAGTAAAACTCGTTCACTTAAACAAACTAAAATAAAAATTTTCTTTTAAAAATCATTAAAGTGTAAGTTTGAAAATTTAAACCATCACAAGACACTTATTAAATAGTACCAAAAACTAAATAAAAATAATTAGTTTAAACATATATATTTAAAATAACTCCAATTTAGATTTTAACAGTAATCAAAAAAGAACCAACGACTTAAAGATTACTAATAGTGAATTTAAAATAAATAAAATCAAAATAAGACTTGACAAATATATAAAATTTAACTGTTACCGTTTAAACCACGATCAACCACTACTTAAATAGTGTAATTTAAATTAGATAAATTAAAACTTATATTTTAAAAATATCTAAACTGTCAGTTTTAAAATTTAAATAAATACAAAAAAATAATTAAAAAAAAAAAAAATTTAAGAAAAAATTAATATTGAATATAATATAATATATTAAAATTCATATATTCAATTATTATCTTTAATATAAACCATGAAAAATATTATAAACAAAAACAATTTAAATTAAAATTAATTAATACAAATGAAAATTTAAAAAAAAAATATAATTATCCTGTGACGCTTTAAAAAAAAAAATGACGAAACTTAAATATTAAAGATATTGCATTACAAATAAATAAATTCAAATTAACATTTTAAAAATCAATAAAATTTAACTGTGATAATTTAAACAACAAGTAAAACACTCCTGAAATATTAAAACTCGTTATTTAATAATAAAGAAATTCAAATGGAAAATTAAAAATCATTATACTTTAACAGTTACAAGTTAAGAAAACCCATAAAAATACTTAATTATACAAACTAGTTATAGTAAACTACATACTAACAAAATGACCATTTTTACATACGTTAGTGGTACAAGTGAAACGGTATTACCGACAAACAACAGCAAGACATATTCAATATAGTTATTCTAGACTAAATAAATAAGATCATAAAATTTAAATATAATTTCAATTTATCTTAGAACTTTTAACAAATAAAAACAAGAGAATTTACTAGAAAATAAAGATATTTAAAAAGAAATACGATAAGCATTATCACATACATTAAATTATTCGGTCCATGTTACCCTTTAATAAAAGAGATTTAAATCCTTAACAATTAAAACACTTTCAATTCGATGAAAGAAATTCAAAATTACATTTGTACAATAGTGAAATTTTATCTATGACAAGTTGTACCATAACCATACATTACTGAAATATTCAAACTCTTGCATTTCAACGAAATAAATTCAAAATTAAGTTTGTAAAATCGAGAATATGTAAATGTGACAAGTTAAACCACAACCATACATTTCTGAAATAGTAATAATCCTTAATTTCAATTAAATACATTAAATATTAAATTTTAAAAATCACTACTTTGTATCTTTTACATGTAATTCCAAGTACAAAAAATAGTTACTTATGAAAACTCTTTATTTAAAATTAATTAAATACAAATGAAAATGGAAAAAATCAAGAAAATGTAACTGCGACAAGGTGAACCACCACCAACCACTCCTTAAATATTCAAACTTTTGTATTTCAAAGAAATAAATTCACAATGAAAATTGAAAAATCAATAAAATGTAACTGTGACAAGATATACCATAAACATATACACTACTGAAATATTCCAACTCTTGCATTTCAGTGAAAGAAATTCAGAATAAAATTTGAAAAATCAAGAAAATGTAAATTTGAGAATTAAACCCAAGTGAACACAAGAGTTAATAAGTACTACTCTTTCAATAAACTGAAATAACTTCTATAATAACAATTAAATTTCTAGATTATTTAACAGTGACAATTTAAAAAACCATCACTCGATACTGAAATATTTCAAAAATATATTTAAAACTACATGCAATCAAAATGAAATTGTAAAAAACAAGAAAAATTAAAATTTAAAAGTTAAAAATCGAGAACAAACTAATGAAAAATACAAACAATTGAATTACAATTACAGAAATTAAAATTTACATTAAAAAATCGAGAACAAGTAACTGTTACCTGGTACACAAAGACAAAAAACGAAAGAAAAATTAAAACAATATAAATTAAAAGTAATAAATACGAACAGATCTTTTAAAAATACTTAGAAGGTAACTGTGACACGTTATACAAACATCACACAAACATTAAATATTCCAAAACTTTCATCTCAGCGTAAGAAATAAAAAATTAACAAAGGAGAATAAAGAGATTTTAAAAGTGACACTTTCAACCGACCCATCAACCTCATGAAAAAGACAAAGTCTATAAAATAAACTAAATACATAAACAATAAAATTAAACAATAACCTAAATTTAACATTGTCCATTTAAAACAAGAACTCAACATAAAGAAATACTACCAATATTTCATTTAAAAGAATGAAAATTCTAAATGTGCTTTTAAAAATAAAGAATATGTAATTGTGACAAGGTAATCCACTACCAAACAATACTGAAATATTCAAACTATTTCATTTCAAAGTAATTAATTTAAAATGAACTTTTAAAAATCACGAAAATGTAACTGTGACAAGGTAAACAACGACAAAACACTACTGAAATAGTCCAACTCTTACGTTTAAAATAAAGAAATTCAAATGAACTATTAAAATTCAAGAAAATGGAACTATGACATTGTAAACAAAAAAAAAATACTACTTAAATAGTACAACTCTTTCATTTAAACTAAATATATTCAAAATGAAATTTGAAAAATAAATAAAATTTAAAAGTTACACTTTACACAACTACAAACCTCTATTTAAATATTCCAACTCGTGATTTTCAATTAAAGAAATTCAAATTTAACTTTGAAAAATCAAGAAAAAGTAACTGTTACATGGTAAACAACAGTCAAACAATACTGAAATAGTCAACCTCTTGATTTTCACATAAGTAAATTCAAATTTACTGTTAAAAATAAATAAAATTTAACTGTTAAAAGATAAACCACAATCAAACACTACTTAAATATAACATGTATTTATTTTAAATGAAATAAATAAAAAATGAACTTTTAAAAATAATGAAAATGTAACTGTGACAAGGTAAACCGCAACCAAACACTAAAGAAATAATCCAACTCGTTCATTTCAACGAAAGAAATTCAATATGAACTTTGAAAAATCAAGAAAATGTAACTGTGACAAGGTAAAACACAACCATACACTAGTGAAATAGTTCAAGTATTGAATTTTGACGAATGAAATTCAAAATTAACTTTAAAAAATAGATAAAATTTAACTTTGAAATGGTAAACCACAACCACACTCGAATTAAATAGTCAAACTAATGAATCTCAACGAATGAAATTCAAAATTAACTTGAAAAATCATCAAAATTTAAATCTTAAAATGTCAACCATAAACAAGCCCTAGTTAAATAGTACATCTCGTGCATTGCAAAGAAATAAATTCAAAATGTACTGTTATTACTCAAGAAAATTTAAATGTGACAATTTAAAACACAACCAAACACTACTTAAAAATTACAAATCGTTAATTTAAACGAATTAAATTAAAAATTAACTGTTAAAAATCATGAAAATGAATCTATGACAAGGTAAACCACAACCAACCACGACTGAAATATTACAACTCTTGCATTTCAAAGAAAGAAATTCAAAAAGAACTTTGAATAATCAATAAAATGTAACTTTGGCAATGTAGACCACAGCCAAACAATAATGAAATATTACGACTCTTGCATTTCAAATAAATAAATTAAAAATGAAATTTTAAAAATAAATAATATTTAACTTTTAAAAGGGAAACCAACAACAAAACTCTACTTAAATATTCAAACTCTTGAATTTAAATGAAATAAATTCAAAAAGAAATTTGAAGAATCAATAAAATGTAACTGTGACTATGTAAACCACATCCAAACACTACTGAAATATTCCAACTCTTTCATTTCAATTAAAGAAATTCATAATAAACTTTGAATAATCAGGACAATGTAACTGTTACATGGTAAACCACACCCAAACACTAGTGTAATATTCCAACTCTTGCATTTCAATGGCGGAAAGTAAAAATCAAATTTTAAAAATAATTAAAATGTAACTGTGAACAGTTAAACCACACGAAAACAATAGTGAAATATTACAACTCTTTCAGTTCAAAGAAAGAAATTCAATATGAAATTTTAAAAATTAAGGTAATTTAACTGTGACTAGTTAAAACTCAAAAAAACAAAAATTAAATCGTCAAAATCTTGCAATTCATCTAAAGAAATTCAATATGAACAATTAAAAATAAATGTACTGTAACTTTGAGAATTTATACCACGAGCAAACGCTACTGAACGATTCCAACTCTTACATTTCAATGACAGAAATTAAAATTGAACTTTGAAAAATAATGAAAATGTAACTGTGACAAGTTTAACCTCAACCAAACACTATTGAAATATTCCAACTCTTTCATTTCAAAGAAAGAAATTCAAATTGAACTTTGAAAAATCAATTTAATGTACCTTTGACATTTTAAACAGCAAAAAAACACTAGTTAAATAGTTAAACTCTTTAAATTACAAGAAAGAAATTCAAAATGAACTTTGAAAAATTATGGGAATTTAACTGTGACCAGGTGAACCGCACCAAAACACTAGTGAAATATTCCAACTCTTGCATTTCAAAGAAAGAAATACAAAATAAACTATCAAAAATCAAGAAAATGTAACTGTGACAAGGTAAACAACGACCAAACACTACTGAAATATTCCAACTCTTGCATTTCAATGAAAGAAATTCAAAATGAACTTTGAAAAATAAAGAAAATGTAGCTGTGACAAGTTAAACAGCAACCAACCACTACTGAAATATTCCAACTCTTGCATTTCAAATAAAGAAATTCAAAATGTACTATCAAAAATCAAGTTAATGTAACTGTGACATGGTAAACATCAACAAAACACTACTGAAATATTCCAACTCTTGCATTTCAACGAAAGAAATTCAAAATGGACTATCAAAAATAAAGGGAATGTAACTGTGACAGGGTAAACAACAACAACACCCTATTGAAATATTCCAACTCTTGCATTTCAACGAAAGAAATTCAAAATGAACTATCAAAAATTAATTTAATTTAACTGTGACAGGGTAAACTACAACATAACACTACTGAAATATTCCAACTATTGAATTTCAACGATAGAAATTCAATATGAACTTTGAAGAATCATGAAAATGTAACATTGACAAGTTATACCATAACCAAACACTAGTGAAATATTCCAACTCTTGCATTTCAATGAATGAAATTCAAAATGAACTTTGAAGAAATCAGACCTTTGGAGGGGGAGGGGGCGGGGGCAGGGGATCGTTCTGTGTCTCAATGCACAAAAAAAGTATAAAAAATGGGGAGGGAATGGGGGGGGGAGGAGGAGGAGGAGGAGGAGGAGGGAGGAGGAGGAGGAGGAGGAGGAGGAGGGAGGAGGAGGGAGGAGGAGGAGGAGGAGGAGGGAGGAGGAGGGAGGAGGAGGAGGAAGGAGGAGGAGGAGGAGGGAGGAGGAGGTGGGAGGAGGAGGAGGAGGAGGGGGGCCGGGGGAGGGCCTTTGGGGCCCAGGGAGGGCCTTTGGGGCACAGGGAGGGCCGTTGGGTGTCTGGGTGACATTTGGGGACCGGTGGATGGCGTTTGGGACCCCGTTGGACCGTTGGGAGCTCGATGGGCCGTGGGGGGGCCGGAGGATGGCCTGTGCGGGTCTGGGGTGGGCCTGTGGGGGCGCCGGTGGCCCTTTGGGAGCTAGGGGGCCCTTTGAGTGTCCGGGGGGGGCAGTTGGGGCCCTGGGGGACATTGGGGGTCCGGGGGTGGACCTTGGGGAGTCCTGTGGAGCTTTGAGGACCGGTGGAGGGACTTTGGGGCCAAGGGGGGGCCGGTGGGGGCCTGATGGGCCAGTTGGGGACCGGTGGTGGGCCTTTGGGACCCCGTTGGTCCTTTGGGAGCCCTGGGGGACCTTTGAGGCCCAGGGGAGGGCCTTTGGGGCAGTTGGGGACGGGTGGGGGGCTTTTGGGACCCGGTTGGTCTTTTGGGTGCTCGTTGGGCCTTTGGGGACGGGAGGAGGGCCTTGGGGGGCACTGGGTGGGCTTTTGGAGCACGGGGTTGGTCTTTGGGGGTCCGGGGGGGGGACAGTTGGGAGCCGGGGGGCCTTGGGAGGGCCTTTGGGGGTCTGGGTGGGTCTTTGGGGGCGCCGGTGGCCCTTTGGGAGTTTGGGGGGCTTTGAGGACCGGGGGCTTCCTTCGGGGTGGGGGTATGAGGATTGGGACCCTTTGGGGTTGGGTTAGAGGACCTCACAACACTGTTCAAATGAAACTTGTGTATTATAACGACCACACTCAAAACCTCCTCCAAAATGTCTTCAAAATCTTCTTTTAAAATGTCTCTATCTGTTTCGCCGAAATAGTTCCATAACCTGTCTAAAACGGTTTCGCCCAAATAATCCCTAAACGCAAATTCAGCGTGTTCCTTTGTTATTGGCATCTCTGTGCTAACGCATTTCAAATTAATATGAAACCTTCTCGCGCGCTAAAACAATTCATCGCTAAGATGTTTCTTGCCTAATTGTTTCCATGGCCTGTGGTTATTAATATCCTTTGGAGTTCGACCAGTAGAACTGTTCCCGAGTCAAAGACATTAATGATTTTGGATCTATTCCTGGAAAAATGTTTCTATGTGAAAATTTTTAAAGTCTGACAGATGATGTCATTGATTGATTGATCTGTCAAGAAAGGAAAATTAATTTGTTGTTTCTAAGGGGAATTATTGATTCACGATAGGTGAATTGAGGTCGACAGCACAGGTGTTCTGACTCGTGACAGCACCACGTGGTTTATGGTTTTCCAAGTGAGAAAGTTCCTGTTTTTCAAATTCTCAGTGAGAAAACCATAAAACAGACATGAATTGCTGTTGTCATACATAAATGTGACAAAGTTCATGGTTTTTCAAATTCTCACTGACAAAAACCATTAAAACAGACATAAATGTGATAAAATTCATGTTTTTCAAATTCTCACTGACAAAAACCATAAAACATCCATAATTTGATGTTGACATCCGAGAAAAACATCAAATAAATCGACCAACACACATAACCATCCATGAAAACAAACATAAATGTGACAAAATTCATGGTTTTTCAAGTGAGAAATAGTCTGTTTTTTCATTCTCACTGAGAAAACCCTAATCCACGTGGTCAGGTCCGCGCTGGTACCCCCTCCTCTACTCTTGACCCCATTTAACTAATCCCCGTGTAACCGAATCCGTATGTAACTGAGATCTTTTCGCAAAAAATTCGCAAATCTCGTAAACTAAAGAAGTAATTACCCCTTTTCAACATTAATTACCCCTTTTTTGCAAATGCTCGAATATCTCATTACTTCCATAGAAGTATTAGGCCATGTGAGAGGATACTCACTCTCTTTGAAAAGGTGTATACAAGGTCCAGAATAACACAGAAAGGAATCTCTTTGAAACGGCGTATACAAGGCTCAGAAATAGTACCTTGGTTACTACTTATGAAGAGGGTTGCCCCCTCCTCAACACCTCACTCGTTACGCTAAAGTTTGAATTTTGTCCCAATTCTTTAAGAACGACTGAAACACAAGGTTTGTTTAATTAAAACAACAAGATGATTTTTTTTAAATTACTAAAAAACTTTAGAGCAAAGAGCGAGATGTTGAAGAGGAGGCAACCCCCTTCATATACCTGATAATTTCTGTTCGTTTTAAGTTTTAATGTTTCTCTTTACTTTCAGCTGAAAAACCTTGTATTTTTTATTTAATAGAAATATAAAAGAATAGAGACTTACAATAACATACAACCATTAAAACTAAAATTAAAAATTTTTAAGACAGTCTCAGCATCCTTGCTTCAGTAAAGTTCATCCTTTGCTGAAGTAAGGATGCCGGGACTGTTTAAAATTTTTAATGTTAGTTTTGACGGTTGTATTTTATTGTAACTATCTTTTCTTATGTAAATTTATCTTTTGCTGAAGATGGCCTTTCAACATAGGGTTAAAATATTCATTCAAACATAGAATTCTACTGTCTTGCAAAAAGTATTCCCAATTGTTCTTCTTATTGTTGATGTTTATGATGGAAAGACAGTGTGGTCTCCGTCGCTATTTACCTCGCTCTTTACGCTAAAGTTTGACTGTTTGTTCTAATGATTCAAGAATGACTCCTGAAAAACAAAGTCCGTTTAATTGGAATAATTAGCTGTTATAAAACTTCTAAAAAAAGCTTAGGTGAAAGAGTGAGGTATTGATGAGGGGACAACTCTCCTCAGAAACGTAAAAGTTTCGGTTCGTTTTAAGTTTGAATGTTGCTCCTTAAATTCAGTTGAAAAAACTTGTTTTCTTTCATTTAATTTCTGATCTTTTTTTTTAAATAATACAGGAAAATCTGGCTTTCTCTCAATGGTAAATTTTTTTCCCCCACAAAAAATTCCAACGTGGAATGATCCTCCCACGTAGCCCCCCTCCCCCGCCAGAAAAATCCCTCTGAAAAAAATCTGTGTATTTCCCAAAAAGTAATACTATAGGTAAACACTGGACAAAGTTCACAGCTGTTAGCCCTTCTCCGGGGGACTGTGGGGGGTCAAGTCATCCTCAAAGACCTAGTTATTAAATTTTTCGACTATTATGAACCAAATGGTTATCTCGAAATTTTGATTGGCAGCCTTGGGTAAAAATGAGCATGGGAGGGAGGCTCGCTGCCCCCCAATATTTTGGCTACTTAAAAAGGGCGCTAGAAATTTTGATTTTCGATCAAATGAGCCCTCTCCCAATCTTCTACGAACAATGGTTCGATACGATCGCCCCTGGGGGAAAAAAGAAGCAAAATTCTACATTTTTGTGCATAGGAGCTTGAAACCTTACAATAGGGTTCTCTGTGTGCTGAATTTGTTGGTGTGATTCTAATTAAGATAAATTGATGTTTTAGGGGTGTCTCCCCCCTTTTTTCAAAAATTGGGCAAATTTCCTCAGGCTAGTAACTTTTGATGGGTAACATTAAATTCAATGAATTCTACATATTTTTAATAAGCATAAAAATTGAATTTCTTTATGTATCTCTTGTTATCAAAACTCTGCTTTTTAAAGTTTTGGTTACTATTGAGCCCAAAACTCCTTAGTTACAGCTCGTTACCACGAACTGTTTGACTAGCAACCTTTAGTGTCTTCTGCTTTACACCACTGCTTAACTGTGAATGGATTCTTAATGTGTCCCATAGAAGCGTATAGCACGAAATTACTTCAGTGGACAAGGGGAAAATTGTATGCAGGCCCTTTTTCAATACAAAATTGGACGTCCCTATGCCCCTCCTCTTTTTCCATCTATTCCGTGTGAAATTGCTTCCTCCTTCCTCCAAGCCGTTCCTGAGACAGTGTGGATGTTGTATTACTATTACCAGGTTGCACTTATTCTCTTTTGAATTTACTAGACCCACTCTCCTATGTCATAGTTCAATGTCCGCTTGCACTCCCTTTCCGCTTAACACTCCGTAAAAGTTTCAATTTGATACCCCAAGCCATTTTTGAAATTTCGTAGATACACCGTTTTGATAACATGGAAAGCAATACTGTCTTTTGATTTACAGGGAAGTATACCGATATTTTCCAAGGGAGGAAGGAGATCTTCTGGGGATTGATATTCTATGGGGAGGATTTTCCATTGGGATGGAAGTGTCTGGGGGTGAACTTTTCAGGGGAAATTTTAAATGGGGGGAATCTTCTGGGGATAGATTTTCTATGGGGAGAATTTCCCATTGGGATGGAAGTTTCTAGGGGTCAACTTTTCAGGGGAAATTTTACATGGGGAGAATTTACCAGAATTTGCATACAGAATGTTTGTTATTTGTCTTTTTACTCTTTGTTGATCCCGTTGTACATGTAGAGACACTTTGAGGGAACTCTCAGGGAGGAGTTTTCAGCGGAGCTGGAATTCTCTTGGGATCTTTTGTTGTTTTTTTTTGGGGGGGGGGAGGGGGTATTTTCCACGGGAGAAATTCTCATAGGGGGATTATCACCAGGAGAAATTCTCCATGGAAAATTTCTGGGGGATAAACTTTTCAGGGGGGGATATTTTCCATACAGGGATATTCCCCAATGACCTTAAAAAGGATCGGACACTAAATGAATACAAGTCTCTCTTCAAATAAAAGTATGGTAAGGAGTATTTTTAAGGCAGAATCGTAAGTAAAAAATTTTGTGGGAAGGATTCGCAGCAGGGATAGAATTGTCTGGGGGTAATTTCCCGGCGGAAGAATTTTACATGGGAGGAACTTTATATAGAAGAACTTTTCGTGGGGATATTTTCCACAGAGGGGGTGGAATTCCTGGGATTATTGGGAAAATGATCAGAAATTAATACCAAAACTAGTTTTTTCTACCGAAAGTAAGGAGTAACATTAAAACTTAAAACGCACAGAAATTATTCCGTATATGACGGGGACTACTCCCTCCTCAATACCCCCCTCTCTACGCTAATGTTCGACCTTTTGTCTAATTTTTTTAAGAACGATTCTTAAAACACAAGTGCCGTGCCACCCTTGGAGTAAGCCCCCCCTCCATCATTGGTGGAGAGGGGTTGAGCCACCCCCCTCCAAACACGTATTATTTTCCCTAGATGCATCCAACAGAAATTTTGAGATAGAAATTTTTTTAAAAATGCTCCAAAGAACATATAGCAATGCCCTCAGCGTTTACACAACCCCTAACAGCCATGGGACAACGGTTTTAAGTTATGCCCCAGGAGTATATACGGTTTTATGGAATGGGCAGTCGTATAAACTTCAGATGGGGTTCCTTTGATTGAATTTTAGTACCTTTTATAAAAGTAAAAAGTGATTTGAGGGCACCCCCCCCCCGCGCCTGTCAGTTCAGAAAATCAGCATCCAACCAGAATTTATAGACATCTATTTTGTTCAGCATTGTTCAAAGGTCCAGTAATAATGACTTTGGGGATGTCACCCCCCTTATTGAAGGGCGACCCAGCTTACCTAGCGCTCTGCAACGTCGCTTGACTCCTGGATTGTACCTTATGACATGCGCAAGAAATACTTTGATTGGCAAAATGCTACCAAAAGAAGTGGAAATACTGACCCTCATGCCGACAATACCTGTCAAGCGGAATTATCATAGGAAGATAAGTCTTAAGCTCCGACAATTAGTTTTTTACTTTTTACATGTTTATATGACTTTTGTGCTAAGTTCATTTTTTATGGACGAACTAAATGAATCTTTTTCGTTTTCATTATATTCGATGTTAACTGACCACTTTGAAAGAGGTTTACCAGTCGTAAAAAAACTAGTTTCTGCGATTTCAAGATGGACATATTATGGACATATTATAGACAAAATATGGACATAATTTGGCTGAAAAGGACACATTTTTGGAAGCTCAAAGGACATATTCATTGACCAAAAAGTTGGCAACCCTGCTGAAAGCTCATCAGTTCAATATTTTATTTCCCTGTAATTTTTATTTTCAACGTTACAGAACTACAGAAGAGCATGTTTGTTATGATTCGTTTTCAGAAAAGGACCAATTACGCAGTATGCTTTAGAATTTTACAGTATTTGAAGAGGGCAGCAGCTAAACTCTATTTTTTAGTAATTTTTGTCGTTTTAAGCTTGATTTGTATAACCAAACTAAGTTTTACTTATTTTAAAATGTATTTATTCATTTGTATTCGTGCCTGTTGAATGTTTGTTTTTTAAGATTCTTTATTTATTTTCTTTTTGTTTTGTATTTCATTTATTATTGAATAGTAAATGAATTTTTGTTTTGTTTTAATTTTGATTTGTATATTCAATTTAAGTTCTATTTATTTTAAGATTTAAAGATTTATTTATATTTATGCGGAGTTTTACTTTTGTTTGCTACGATTGTTTATTTAATTTCGGTTCGTTATGGGTTTCTTTTATTCTTTAATAGTAATATCTAGTCGTTTTGAGTTTGAATTATTATGCATTTTTATATTTGCTGATCCTAAGTTTATATGGCCTTTACCTTTAAAAAACTTTTTTTCTGGTAGTTTTTTTTTTAATTAACTGTTTAAAAGAAGCTGTATCTTTAAAACAGAAGCAATATTTTTCATTAGTAGAACATTTGCTTAGAGAAAATTTTGCTTAGAGAAAATTTGAAAATTAGTAGAAAATTTGCTTAGATCTGAAGAAACATACCAAGTTATTGGGCTTTTAAGCTTCCTTTAGGTGAATGCACGTAAACAATGAAATAACAAAATTTAAATATCGCAAGGGGAGCATCAGAGTTTAGAAATGCCTAGGTGGGACAGGGCCCAAAATTGGTTGGGAACCATTGCTCTAGCCATATTACAATTTTGGGTCAGTGCACTTGCGCACTGTTTACAGCATAAACCTGTATTGCAGGCATAAAAAACTGCACTGTCTGTCTCATCTTTGAACCCACCGAACCGCTAAATAAGCTTTGATTGGAGGAAAATGATTACTTGATATCACTTTCAACTTATCAGAAGCGTTTTTCAATGACGTAAAGTTACTTTAAGAGTAAATGATATTTTACCGGGTGTTTCCCTTCTTTCTGGAAGATCAGGAAAACTTTCTCAGGCTCGTAGCCTTTCAACTGACGTAAACTTACTTTAAGGGAAAGTGGTATTTTACGCTTTTAGGCAAAGCGTCATTGACAGCCTTTGAAAATCACTCTTTCTCAATACGAATTCCACCCTACTGTTGGTTCAAATTTGAGATGGATGACGGAAATGTCGATGCTGGAAGGCCACACAAATGTGACCAGCGTTGCCACCGTCCGGGATTAAGCCAGGTAGGCCGGGATTTTTGTGGGCGGTCCGGGATTTTTTTTTGTGTCCGGGACTTTCGGGATTTCTTTAATAAAAACCGGGATTTTTTGCTAAAAACCGGGATTTTTGCTAAAAACCGGGATTTTTTATTAAAAAGAGATTTTCAACGATTTTGGCTGATAGTCTACTTTTTTTTCTGTACAGTATCACGAATATTCTCTGTTTTTGCTAGTTCCCTCTGGATTTGCGCTATTACACTGTAGAAACAATTTTTTCGTTCCGGATTTAACTTTTGAAAATTGGAGTCGAGCGGCGAATTCGAATTTTAAACGTGCTTTAACCTTGCAGGAAGTATTGAAAGTAGTCTCAACTGACGCCACCGTCAAGAGGAGACTTAAATCTCTCAGGTCAGTGCCCCGTGCAATGCCTCGGGCAAAGTTAAACTCAGAAAAGGTAAGTAAAAAGCGTACGGCATTCTACTTATTCTGTATATATATAAGTGGAATAAGTTTAAATAGTTTAAACTGGGATCTGAATCTCAAAGTAGAGTTTTTCCCCTCGCTGATGGTGCTATTCCCAAGAAGCTTAACTTTATTTTGTTAACTACTGAACTATTGTATTATACCACCTATAAAATTGATCTTTGTTAGGTTACCATGCATAGGCCTAACTTATTAGGTTTCTCCTAATTTTCTTGAACAAGTAGGCTAGCCTAGGCTATTTGATTAGGCTGATTATTTTAGCCATATGGATTGCTGAATGTTTTGAATGCATTGATAGTTAATAGTAGAGTCTAATGGCAAATACACAATTTAGTTTAAGCATAGCTTAGGCAAATTCAAGAAAATACTGCCCAATCTTAAACACATGATCCTATAGGCCTTGTAGGATACAAAGCCACTCAAACATAAATAGATTCAATCCCAGACATGTGCTGTAAAGAAAAATAGGCTACTAGGGTTTGCTAACTTTTCTTTAAGCTTAATTTTCAGTATAAAAGTTTCTGAGATCACATTGAGCTAATCCCAACAAGGTAATCTAAATCTATACATATGCAAGACTAAGAGCTTGCTTGGAAATGTAGGCTCTATTTGAATCAAATTATGCTCTTTTGTTTGTCCAAAGTTAGTGATTATCCAAACACCAGGGGTGCTTGGATAATATACCCAGTTCTTCATCAGCAGCTGATGTGTATTACCAAATAAAGCTAGTTTAAAGAAAAATCAAACTGTTTTGTTAAGCCTAAAGGTGTATCTGGCTTTGTGGGGGAATTGACAAGGAAATAGAAAATCTAATGGTATATTTCCTTTTTTTCTTTATCTGATTTCTCCCCTTTAATAAATATTAGAGCTAAAAATATGTTTTGTTATTACTAGGCCTAGACTAGTCTATCTTTACAAAGCCTATCTTTAGTCTACTTAAAATTTCCTTTTCCTGACCTAGCCCCATTTTCCATTTCCTGACTTGAAGTAAAATCAAGTAATTGGAAGCATTTCATCAAGCCACAATGTCCATTGGGCTTGTATACATAATGGGCTGGGGCTTGATGGCAGAATTTGCTTCAACCAACTCATTTTTTTTTTTTTTTTTTTTTTTTTTTTTTTTTTTTAAATTACCGACTGGCAGGATCAATACAAGATACTAGGGTATATAGGAGTGCTGTTATTGATGTGAAAAGTAAAGACCACCATCTAGTAGTGTCTAGGGTTAATCTAAAGCTGAAGTCTTGGAAGGGTAACTACCTCCCAGGAAGTTATGATGTTGGTAGACTCCAGGATGAGAATTTGAAACAAGCTTTCCAGGAACAGTTGAATACCAAACTTGAGAGTTTAAAAGTTGACAATGTGGAAGATGGTTGGAATAATTTTAGAAAAGCATTCTGGTAACATGAATTTGTGTGGGCTTTTCTACCTCCCACCACCCATTTCCAGACATATTGTAAGATGACCTCTTTTTTTAATTTCAAGGATAAGTTTTTTAGGTAGAGAGGAGGTAACAAGAAAAATCTTTAGTCAGAACTTTTGAGAATCTTTTAAATTTCTTTCTATAAAATGTCCATATAAATAGACTAGCATTAGATTTTATGATTTAGGGGGTCTGCAGTATATTATACTTCTAATCATGAATTATGATGCATATGCAGTGCTCTTTCTTTCTGGAGAAGTTTCTGTTCTCCAATACAGAAAATCCCTATTAGGTTGCGATTCTGCGAACTCGAAATCACGATAGCTCAAACGTCAAAATAGCTGGATGCAAAATTTGACTTTACACAAAAGCAGCAAAAATCGAGGTTTCAGGGAAATGCAAGGATCCCTACAGATCCAAAAGTAGTAGAAAAGCCGAAAGTACTGCGATATGTCCTTTAATTTGAGTCAGAAAAGTTTAAATTGGCCACACAAAGTTTCTGGAAAGTGATTTTGTGCTTGATAGGCTTAGAGAAGTAAAAATTAAGTAGAGGAGAATGTTAGCCCATCAACTTTTTTTGTGGCAGCAGATAGATAGGAATTTCTTGGCCACTCGAGTACCTAGTCTTTAGCATTCTGACTATGTTTCTCTAGCCTGACTATATTTGTGATCATGCATTGAAGGAATAAGACTTTGCAGCCAAAAATCTTATAAGGCTTTATTTCTACATTTAACCTTGGCCTAGGTGGGTCTGAATGAAACAGAAATTACAGTATCTAGAAAGTATTTGTTAGAAAGAAAAAAGATCATATAATATTCCTCTGACTTATACAGTGTGACCGGTGGAAGATTTTGGACAAGAGACAGCTAGTGAATCAGCTAAGCATTGACAATAATTGGTAGATCTGTAAATACTTAAGTCCATGGGCGTAGGCAGGGGGGGGGGTTAGAATAGTCAGAATGCTAAAGACTAGGTACTCGAGTGGCCAAGAAATTTATAAATATTTAAAAATAATTAATATATATAAAATATATATTAAAATATAATATATATTAGCATAAATATTTAAAAATATTAAGAAAAAATATTTATTTTCAATTTAAAGGACATAGGAATGCAAAAATAATGATAATACCTTCATTCATGGTTAAAAATCTCAATTCATATCCACCAAGCCTTTTTTTTAACACGTTTAGGGATTTTCAAGATTTTGAGGCCAGACGTCATAATTCCTACACAGTGCTATCCGAGACCCCGGCCGCAAAAAATTTGAAAATCGTTGATGTGACTTCTTACCCTGGTTGATTTAAAATGAAGGAAGAAAACAGAAAATGCAGTCTCTCTGCCTGCATTCCCTTATAGCTTTTCGTTAGCTTCTTCTGTAGCCTTTCATCGGCAACTGAGGAAAAATCAGCCAAAGATTATTTCGTCGCAACACCAGCGGGACGCTGCAAGCCCGCGGACCAAATAGTAAATTCGTAAATAACAAACTTTTGAAAAACGCTACGAATTTCGGGTTTTGATGGGAAACAGTGTTTTCTTGGGTCCAATAGTGAATTATTTTTATATTTTTTACTTTTCTTTGTCATTTAACTAAAACCTAAACGACGGGCTTGATTTTATGACGAATTTTATGTGATTTCTTTATGGTTTTGCCCCCCCCCCCCGTCCAAAATTCTGCCTACGCCCATGCTTAAGTCTGCTCTTTTACAGATGAAGGACATTCGTCTCTTGTTTGCGAAAAAGCGGAAGAGTCCTGAGACTACCCATGGAGAGTCAGGATTAGCTGCCACCACAGGTTCGTCAGATCTTGAAAAGGAAATATTACTTACGAAACATCCACGTCAAGAGCCCGACGCTGGCTGTTCTGCCGACGCGGATTCGTCACATTTTGAAAACGAAGTGTTTACTACCGTACGCCCACATCGACAGTCCAACTTCGATAATGAATACTCCTCCTCTGAAGATTCAGAGGACGAACATTCTTCTGAAGATCTAACCGAAGACCTTAGCAATAGTGACGAGGGGTCAGACTTTGATCCAAATCCTGTGTCGCCGTCGGAGTCTGATAATGCTGAAAATGGGCGGCATTCTTTGAATGAGAAGAACAGAAATCTTAGAAAGGATTCAGTGAAAACCAAAAATGCGTCATCTTCCGAAGAGATTGGGAAGAGAAGAGAAAAACGTGCAGTCCAGAAAAGCAAAGGCAAGAAAAATTATGTAGATAAGTTCACCAGCAAGTGGCTCCATTTGCCAGAATTTAAGGGCTGGCTTAAGGCGGATGAAAAAGAGCCATCAAAGGCTTACTGTAGCTATTGCTCAAAACCACTCAAAGGGAATAAGTCTGCTATGAGACGGCATGCGTCCAGACCATTTCATGTTAACGCTGTCAAAGCTAAAATGAATCAAGTATCGGCTTTATCATGTGCTTCCAAAGAGCTCCAGGAGCGAGCCAAACTAAGAGACAGTATTTTAGGCCTTGAACTGGGCTTGTGTGCGTTTATTGTGAAAGAGAACCTTCCGGTTTCTAAAATGGATCAGTTGCCTGACGTTTTAAAAAACTACATAAAAGACTCGCCGACTGTTAGTGGTCTTGCTTGCGCCCGGACTAAATCTTCACAAATGATCAAACACGTGATTGCGAAAGAAGGGGAAGAGGAACTTGCTACTGATCTGAAAGGATGCAAATTTTCGATAATCGTTGATGAATCTACCGATGTTTCGTGTACGAAGTTTTTAGTGATTCTAGTGCGTTATGCCAAGAAGGTCGAAAACGATCTTAAACTTGTCGAAGAATTTTTAGCAATGCCAAAAGTAAAAGATGCATCTGCGGCTGGGCTAAAAGCATTAATCGTTAATGAGTTTGTCACTAGGGGCATTCCTGTAGCAAATATTATTGGTTTTGCTTCTGACAATGCTAGTGTTATGTTAGGCAAAAACAATGGATTGGCTACCCTCTTGAAACAAGAGCTACCATGGCTAGTGGTACATGGCTGCATCTGTCATTCTTTTGCCCTGTGCTCTGCTGCTGCTTGTGAGGCACTGGATTCGTCAGTAATCCAATTTAGTCATGACATATACAACTTTGTCGCCTTTTCACCAAAACGCAAAGAACAGTTTAAGGAATGCCAGGCCTTTTTGAATATTGCCGAACATGCCGTACTTTATCCAAGTAAAACAAGATGGTTGGCCATGGAGCAGGTGGTGCAGAGATTATTGGAACAGTGGCCTGCATTAACCTTGTACTTTCAGTCGATGATGCTGACAGAAATACCAGCAGCCAACGCAATATTGAAGGGGCTACAAAGCCATGAGTTGCAGCTCTATTATATGTTTCTCGGGTACATTTTGCCTGTGGTGAATAGGCTGAATTTACAGTACCAGAGTGAAGATGTTAGGATTCACCTGATTTTGAAATCTGTGAGAGATACTCTGGGAGAAATTCTGAGAAACTTCATGAAAGAAAATTCTCTGCGAAATAAAGATCCCTTTGAAGTTGACGTCTTCAACCCTCATAACCTGAGACCTTTTAATGAGATTTACTTCGGTGCCAAATTTGATGTTCTAGTCAAGTCGGAAAACTTGCGTTTATCCTCTCATCAGGTGAATGACATTCAAGTCAAGTGTGTCAAGTTCTACCAGATTCTTGTGAAGCAGATTCAAAAAAGGATTAACCATAGGGATCCTCTTTTGAAACAGTTAGAATGTATTGACCCTTCAATCGCTCTTTCGGGCCAGATCTCCTCTATAGCACCGCTGTACAGTAGGTTTTGTGCAACATACTCTGTTGACGTCGAGGAGCTTAACTCAGAGTGGAGAAGACTGCCATTTGTGGATGAGATATTTGAAGTGAAAGGTAAAGAAGGTCCTGTAGCGTTTTGGTCCTTTGTGGACAGTTGTAAAGATGCAGGTAAAAATAAGATGTTCAAAGTCTTACCTTCATTTATGTTTACCATGATGAGCCTGCCACACAGTAGTGCCGGCGCTGAAAGGCAGTTTTCCCTTCTCAAGCTTATTAAGAGCCCGCTCCGGAACAGATTAGACAGCGAGATGCTGAGTGCCCTCATGGACGTCCACCGGTTCATACCTGATGCAAAGAAATGGACAGTTCCGGTGTCTCTTCGGGCGAAGGCCATAAATTGTAAAAATTACGAAAAAATTTTGTAATTTTCTTTTAATAAGGTTTGAAACGGGGTATGTTCATTTTTTTTTTTTTTTTTTTTTTTTTTAATCCCACCTCATCTCCTCTCAGTGACGTAAAATTTTTTATCAAAAATATTTTAAAATCTACTACTTTAAGCGTCACCTAAATTGTTTATTATAAATTACCAGCCAAAGGTGGTCTTCCAAAAGGCTTACTCCTACAAATTTAAAATTTTTTAACACAAAAAAAAAACTATTTTCTCTCCCGTAGACTGGGCGTCCTCCGTCCACAAGAAACCCATTCTTGCGGTGGCACTTTTTTCGTGCTTTTTTTTCTTTTTTTTTCAGCCCTTTTTAAGAACGTTACGGTCGTAAACCCTTACGAACTACCGTATTGATTGGATTATTAACGGTATGCCTATTTTATTGTTTTTATATTTATTTAGTGTTTGATTTAAATGGTATGTATTAACCCTCTATGACAGGCCTAGGAGCCTTTGGGGGATTAGCACAATGTATTTTCTTGTATGATTAATTGATTATGAATAAATCTTAGCTATCTATCTATTTATCTTATCTTATCTGATTTGTAGACTTCCTGATTTGTGAAAGAATTTTGAGAGCCTGCTCAATTAGTCCTTTATTTCCGACTGGCAACTGATGGATTTTTTTGCTTCTGTGAGCACATTCCAATTTTTGGAAGGTTGATTTTGTGTTTTTAGTAAAGCCCTAGTTTTTCAAAATCCTAATATATATTAAAAATACCAGTTTATTCGTAGTCAGTTTGTTTGAGCTAGTTTTGCAGTTTTATCTTGCACAAATTGTGAAGCAATAATTTCTGTCGCTTTAAGTTTCAACTTAGCCCTTTATTTCCGTAAGAAAAAATTGGTTTGAGTTTTAGATTAATTTTTTTAAAGATGGGTATTCTCTTCCTTACGACCCTACGGTCGTTACGACCCAAACGTCGGAACGACCTTACGACCCTACGGTCGTTAGCCGACCCTACGGTCGTTACGACCCAACCGTCGACCCAACGACCCTACGGTCGTTAGCCCTTTTACGGAACTTTGGCGAATTGTTTTGGCCTAAAAAAATTGTCGTAGATCCTACTAATCCACCAGAACTTTTTCACGTCGAAATAATACTAGGAATATTGACAATCAGTTGTTAGTTACTACTAGAAACCACGTTTCACGGTACTTCGAATTTCGCGCCTTGCTTTTTACGTCATCACCTTGCAGCCCTATGTTGTATAACCTAAAAACCGTGTTCCGGGATTTTTTTTGAAATTTCGGGATTTTTTTTGAAGAAAAATCGGGATTTTATTTTTGAGCTGGTGGCAACACTGAATGTGACTGGAGGATCAAGTTCACCGGCTTGGTAATTTGTATTCCTTTACAGGTTTGCTTAATTATTCTTTGTACTTTTTGTTCCTCTTAGGACACATTTATCCATTCTGCCCGTAGGAAGGATTATTTTTTGGGAGGGGGATGAATGCAAAGGAAATGAGAAATGCTAATTATACGCATAGCGTAAGAAATATAATAGATCAAATAAATCCTAGTATTTTGGAGGAAAGCCAAGCTCAAAAAATTTATTCTTTTGTGTGATTAAACGAGATTCTTTTTTTAAGTCTTAAATTAAATGTTTCTAAGATTATGATTCGACGTTTTTTAATATAGGAAGTCTTCTCAACTAAAAGAGCAGAACCTCCACACACATATACTCCGTCCAAATAAACCCCCCTTACTCCCCTCTACTCACTACCCTTCGTTCTTTCTATCGTTAATCATTTTTCTATCGTGAGTGTTATGTATAAGGAGTTTTAAGGGGGAGGGGGGACATTGTGTAAGAGGAGAGTTATGAGAGTGGCTAGATCTCTACCCAGGCCTGTAATCCTGGATTAGAAACATACGACGGGTAGAAATTTTATGCATGACCCACCTTCAGCTTAGACTCAGCTATCAGACCATTCCCATCTATTGAGTCACATCAGGAGTTTCATGTTTTACTGAAACTTTATCAACAAAGGTAGTGCCGTTGTTTTATAAACAGTGGACTATAATGTATTACGGTAATTACTTGACTAAAAAAAAAAAAAAAAAAAAAAAAAAAAAAAAAAAAAAAAAACTGTCTTCCTACTTTAGTGACTGAAATAAATGAGCACTTGAACAAGGTTTAGAACTTACTCATCCATCCAGTTCCCTAGGACAAAACAGTATATCCAATCCGATAATCCGAAAATCAAGTCTAAATTAGAGCAAAATCAACACCAATAAGTATAGGTCAATGTTCCGAAACCAACCTATAGCACCTTAAATCCACAAAAACTTTATATTCCCTGGGTGATCACCACATATCGGGGCTCATCAGATGAAAACTCATTGCCTAAATGGGTTTCGGCACTTAAAATTCCTTACCCAGGCAAAATGAGCACGGAATGCCAAGTATCCCATCCTTTTCACCCACAACTTTACTTTAAAGCTTTTTGAACGCCCCAACACCAAGCAATACTTTTCAAAGACATTTCAGGACAAGTTCTTTTCTTAATGTCCCTCCTAAACCCATTTTACAAGTTGAGCTACCCATCGTTTACACCCAAATCTTTACTTTACGGCTTTTTGAAAAACCCAACACCAAGCAATACTTTTCAAAAGGCATTTCAGAACAAGTTCTTTTCTTAATATCCCTCCTAAACCCATTTTACAAGTTGAAGTACCCATCCTTTTCACCCGCAACCTTACTTTACAGCTTTTTGAATGTCCCAACACCAATCAATACTTTTCAAAAGGCAATTCAGAAAATGTTATTTTTAATGTCCCTTCTAAGCCCATTATACAAGTTGAAGTACCCATCCTTTACCCACTTTACAGCTTTTTGAATGCTCCCAACAAAGCAATACTTTTCAAAAGGCATTTCAGAACAATTTCTTTTCTTAATGTCATAACAAGTTTTCTGTAAGAAGTATCAAGTTACCTGTCAAAGATACGAAATTTTTCTATAGAAATAACAATTTCTTCGTTTATGATAACAAGATTTTCTATTAGAAGTAGCAATTTTTCCTTAACACTAAAAAATTTTCTCCTCGAAGTAACAACTTTTACCTTAATAAAAAACAAACTTTTACTTAAAACTATCAAATTTCTCTTAGAAGTAACAATTTTTCGTCCGTGATAACAAATTTTCTGCTAGAACTAGTAAGTTTTATGTAAAAGATATCAAATTTTTCTTAGAAGTAACAATTTTTTCGTTTATTATAGCAAGTTTTCTGTCAGAAGTAGCAAGTTTTCCTTTCACACTAAAAAATGTTCTTCTCAAAGTAGCAACTTGTACCTTAATACTAACAAACTTTTACTTAACGCTATAAAATTTTTCTTAGAACTATCATTTTTTCCGTTCATGATAAAAAGTTTTCTGTCAAAAGTAGCTAGTTTTCCTTAACACTAACAAATTTTTTCATCGAAGTAACAATTTGTTCCTTAGCAATAACAGAGTCTTGGTTACAACTATCAAATTTCTCATAGAAGAAACAATTTTTTGTCTATGATAAAACATTTTCTGTTAAAACTAACACGTTGTCTGTCAAAGATACAAAATTTTTCTTAGAAGTAAAATTTTTTCCGTTCAAGATAAAGTTTTTTGTAAAAAGTAGCAAGTTTTCCTTTCACACTAACAAATTTTCTTATCAAAGTAACAATTTTTTCCTTAACACTAACAGAGTTTTAGTAACAACTATCAAATTTCTCTTAGAAGTAACAACTTTTCGTCAGTGATAACAGATTTTCTGCTAGAACTAACAAGTTTTCTGTCAAAGATACAAAATTTTTCTTAGAAGTAACAATTTTTCGTTTATGAGAGCAAGTTTTCTGTCAGAAGTAGCAAGTTTTCCTTTCACACTAACAAATTTTCTCATCAAAGTAACAATTTTTTCCTTAACACTAACAGAGTTTTAGTAACACTAAAAAATTTTCTCATCGAATCAACAACTTTTTCCTCAATTTTAGCAAACTTCTACTTAAAAATATCAAATTTTTCTTAGAAGCATAATTTTTTCCGTTCATGATAAAAAGTTTTCTGTTAGAAGTAGCAATTTTTCCTTAACACTAAAAAATTTTCTCCTCGAAGTAACAACGTTTAACTTAATACTAACAAACTTTTATTTAACACTATCAAATTTCTCATAGAAGTAACAATTTTTCGTCCGTGATAACAAATTTTTTGTTTGAACTAGCAAGTTTTATGTCAAAGATACCAAATTTTTCTTAGAAGTAATAACTTTTTCCTTTATGATAGCAAGTTTTCTGTCAGAAGTAGCAAGTTTTCTTTTCACACTAAAAATGTTCTTCTCGAAGTAGCAACTTTTACTTTAATACTAACAAACTTTTACTTAACGCTATCAAATTTTTCTTAGAACTTTAATTTTTTTCCGTTCATGATAAAAAGTTTTCTGTCAAAAGTAGCAAGTTTTCTGATCACTAACAAATTTTCTCATCAAAGTAACATTTTTTCCTTAACACTAACAGAGTTTTAGTTACAACTATCAAATTTCTCTTAGAAGTAACAATTTTTCGTCAGTGATAACAAATTTTCTGCTAGAACTAACAAGTTTTCTGTCAAAGATACTAAATTTTTCTTAGAAGTAACAATTTTATCGTTTATGAGAGCAAGTTTTCTGTCAGAAGTAGCAATTTTTCCTTAACACTAAAAAATTTTCTCATCAAAGTAACAACTTTTCCTTAACACTAACAGAGTTTTAGTAACACTAAAAAATTTTCTCATCAAATTAACAATTTTTTCCTTAACACTAACAGAGTTTTAGTAACACGAACATATTTTCTCATCGAATCAACAACTTTTTCCACAATACTAACAAGTTTTCTGTCAAAGATACCAAATTATTCTTAGAAGCATAATTTTTTTCCGTTCATGATAAAAAGTTTTCAGTCAAAAGTATCAAGTTTTCCTTTCACACTAACAAATTTTCTCATCAAAGTAAAAATTTTTTCCTTAACACTAACAGAGTTATAGTTACAACTATCAAATTTCTCTTAGAAGTAACAGTTTTTCGTCAGTGATAACAAATTTTCTGCTAGAACTAACATGTTTTCTGTCAAAGATACCAAATTTTTCTTAGAAGTAACAATTTTGTCGTTTATGAGAGCAAGTTTTCTGTCACAAGTAGCAAGTTTTCCTTTCACACTAACAAATTTTCTCATCAAAGTAATAATTTTTTTCCTTAACACTAACAGAGTTTTAGTAACATTAAAAAATTTTCTCTTCGAATCAACAACTTTTTCCTCACTACTAACAAACTTCTACTTAAAATTTCAATTTTTTCTCAGAAGCATAATTTTTTCCGTTCATGATAGAAAGTTTTCAGTCAAAAGTAGCAAGTTTTCCTTAACACTAACAAATTTTCTCATCAAAGTAACAATTTTCCCTTAACACTAACAGAGTTTTAGGTAAAACTATCAAATTTCTCTTAGAAGTAACAATTTTTCATCTGTGATAATAAGTTTTCCATAAAAAGTAGTAAGTTTTCTACTAAAGAGACCAGATTTTTCTTAGAAGTAAAA
The DNA here is from genome assembly GCF_049724085.1 of Artemia sp. Qi Xiang Cuo. Classification (NCBI taxonomy): domain Eukaryota; kingdom Metazoa; phylum Arthropoda; class Branchiopoda; order Anostraca; family Artemiidae; genus Artemia; species Artemia sp. Qi Xiang Cuo. The sequence goes on along the minus strand of NC_142813.1, from coordinate 47,507,019 downwards.
ATTTTTTCGTTTATGATAACAAGTTTTCTGTCAGAAGTAGCAAGTTTTCTGCCAAAGATACTAGATTTTTCTTAGAAGTAACAATTTTTTAGTTTATGATAACAAGTTTTCTGTCAGAAGTAGCGAGTTTTTCTTCACACTAACAAATTTTCTCTTCGAACTAATGATTTTTCTTCAATACTAACAAACTTTTACTTAAAACTATCAAATTTTTCTTAGAAGTATAATTTTTTTCCGTTCATGATAAAAAGTTTTCTGTCAAAAGTAGCAAGTTTTCCTTAACACTAACGAATTTTCTCATCAAAGTAACAATTTTTTCCTTAACACTAAAAGAATTTTAGTTACAACTATCAAATTTATCTTAGAAGTAGCATTTTTTCGTCAGTGATAACAAATTTTCTGCTAGAAATAACAAGTTTTCTGTCAAAGATACCAAATTTTTCTTAGAAGTAACAATTTTTCCGTTCATGATAAAAAGTTTTCTGTCAAAAGTAGCAATTTTTCCATTCACACTATCAAATTTCTCTTAGAAGTAACAATTTTTTGTCAGTGATAACAAATTTCTCTTAGAAGTAACAATTTTTTCAGTAATAACAAATTTTCTGTTAGAACTAACAAGTTTTCTGTCAATGATACCAAATTTTTCTTAGAAGTAACAATTTTTCCGTTCATTATAAAAAATTTTCTTTCAAAAGTAGCAAGTTTTCCTTTCACACTATCAAATTTCTCTTAGAAGTAACAATTTTTGTTAGTGATAACAAATTTTCTACTAGAAATAACAAGTTTTCTGTCAAAGATACCAAATTTTTATTAGAAGTAACAATTTTTTCGTTTATGAGAGGAAGTTTTCTGTCAGAAGTAGCAATTTTTCCTTTCACACTAACAAATTTTCTCATCAAAGTAACAACTTTTTCCTTAACACTAACAGAGTTTTAGTAACACTAACAAATTTTCTCATCGAATCAACAACTTTTTCCACAATACTAACAAACTTCTACTTAAAAATATCAAATTTTTCTTAGAAACATAATTTTTTTCCGTTCATGATAAAAAGTTTTCAGTCAAAAGTAGCAAGTTTTCCTGAACACTTAAAAATTTTCTCATCAAAATAACAATTTTTCCTTAACAGTAACAGAGTTTCAATTACAGCTATCAAATTTCTCTTAGAAGTAACAACTGTTCGTCAGTGATAACAAATTTTCTGTTAGAACTAACAAGTTTCATGTTAAAGATACCAAATTTTTCTTAGAAGTAACAATTTTTTGATTGTGATAACAAGTTTTCTGTCAGAAGTAGCAAGTTTTCTGTCAAAGATACCAATTCTTTCTTAAACGTAACAATTTTTCTGTCACTGATAACACAATTTCTGCTAGAACTAGCTAGTTGTCCAGCAAAGATAACAAATTTTTCTTAGAAGTAGCAAATTTCTTCTAACAGCACCAAGTTTTCCGTCAAAGATAATAAATCTTCTCTTCGAAGTAACAACTTTTTCCTTAATAATAACAAATCTTTACTTAACACACCCCAATTTCTCTTGGAAGTCACATTTTTTCATCAGTGATAACATGTTTCAGCTTGAGCTTACAAGTTTTCTCTCAAAGATACCATTTTTTTCTTAGAAGTAGCAATTTTCATTACGATGACAAGTTATCTGTTAGAAATAACAAGTTTTAAGTTAAACATGCCATATTTTTCTTGGAATTAACAAATTTTTCGTTGATGATAACAATTTTTTCTGTCAGAAGTAGCAGGTTTTGCTTAACACTAACAAATCTTCGCATCGAATTAACAACTTTTTCTTAATACTAATAAACTTTTACTTAACACTATCAAATTTTATTTAGAAGTAACAGATTTTTAACAAGTTTTCTTTCAAAGTTAGCTTTCACTACGTTTAAGTTAGGTTCATCTAACTTAGGTACGTCTAACTTAAGTTAAGTTAGGTACGTAGGCTAACCTAACCTAACTTTGGTAGAAAACTTGCTACTTCTTATAGAAAACTTATTATCACTGATGAAAAATTGTTACTTCTAAGAGAAATTTGATAGTTTTAACTAAAACTCTGTTAGTGTTAAGGAACATTGTTACTTTGATGAGAAAATTTGGTAGTGTTAAGGAAAACTTGCTACTTTTGACTGAAAACTTTTTATCATGAACGGAAAAAAATTATGCTTCTGAGTAAAATTTTATATTTTTAAGCAGAAGTTTGTTAGAATTGAGGAAAAAATTTTTGATTCGAAGAGAAAATTTGTTAGTTTTACCTAAAACTCTGTTAGTGTTAAGGAAAAAAATTGTTACTTTGATCAGAAAATTTGTTAGTGTGAAAGGAAAACTTGCTACTTCTGACAGAAAACTTGCTTTCATAAACGAAAAAATTTTTAATTCTAAGAAAAATTTGGTATCTTTGACAGAAAACATGTTAGTTCTAGCAGAAAATTTGTTATCACTGACTAATAATTGTTACTTCTAAGAGAAATTTGATAGTTGTAACTAAAACTCTGTTAGTGTTAAAGAAAAAATTGTTACTTTTATGAGAAAATTTGTTAGTGTGACAGGGAAACTTGCTACTTTTGACTGAAAACTTTTTATCATGAACGGGAAAAAGTATGCTTCTAACAAAAATTTGGTATCTTTGACAGAAGAATTGTTAGTATTGAGGAAAAATTTGTTGATTCGATTAGAAAATTTGTTAGTGTTACTTAAACTCTGTTAGTGTTAAGGAAAAAATTGTTACTTTGATGAGAAAATTTTTTAGTGTTAAGGAAAAATTACTACTTCTGAGAGAAAACTTGTTCTCATAAATGAAAAAATTGTTACTTCTAAGAAAAAGTTGGTATCTTTGAAACAAAACTTGTTAGTTCTAGCAGAAAATTTTTTATCACTGACGAAAAATGGGTAATTCTAAGAGAAATTTGATAGTTGTAACTAAAACTCTGTTAGTATGAAGGAAAAAATTTTTACTTTGATGAGAAAATTTGTTAGTGTGAAAGGAAAACTTGCTACTTTTGACAGAAAACTTTTTATCATGAACGGAAAAAAACTATAGTTCTAAGAGAAATTTGATAGTGTTAAGTAAAAGTTTGTTAGTATTAAGGTAAGAGTTGCTACTTCGAGAAGAACATTTTTTAGCGTGAAAGGAAAACTTGCTACTTCTAACAGAAAACTTGTTATCATAAACGAAGAAATTGTTATTTCTAAGAAAAATTTTGTATCTTTGACTTGAGAAAACTTTGACTTGAGAAAACCAAGCAATACTTTTTAAAAGGCATTTCAGAACAAGTTCTTTTCTTAATGTCCCTCCTAAACCCATTTTAAGCAATTCTTTTCAAAAGGCATTTCAGAACAAGTTCTTCTCTTAATGTGATAACAAGTTTTCTTCAAAGTTTTCAAAACATTTTTCTTAGAACTATCATTTTTTCCGTTCATGATAAAAAGCTTTCTGTTAAAAGTAGCCAGTTTTCCTTAACACTAACAAATGTTTTCATCGAAGTAAACATTTTTTCCTTAGCACTAACAGAGTTTTAGTTACAACTATCAAATTTCTCTTAGAAGTAACAATTTTTTGTCAGTGATAACAACTTTTCTGCTAGAAATAACAAGTTGTCTGTCAAAGATACCAAATTTTTCTTAGAAGTAAAAATTTTTCCGTTCATGATAAAAAGTTTTCTGTCAAAAGTAGCAATTTTTCCTTTCACACTAACAAATTTTCTCATCAAATTAAAATTTTTTTCCTTAACACTAACAGAGTTTTAGTTACAACTATCAAATTTCTCTTAGAAGTAACAATTTTTTGTCAGTGATAACAAATTTTCTGCTAGAACTAACAAGTTTTCTGTCAAAGATACAAAATTTTTCTTAGAAGTAACAATTTTTTCGTTTATGAGAGCAAGTTTTCTGTCAGAAGTAGCAAGTTTTCCTTTCACACTAACAAATTTTCTCATCAAAGTAAAAAATTTTTCCTTAACACTAACAGAGTTTTAGTAACACTAACAAATTTTCTCATCGAATCAACAACTTTTTCCTCAATTTTAACAAACTTCTACTTAAAAATATCAAATTTTTCTTAGAAGCATAATTTTTTTTCCGTTCATGATAAAAAGTTTTCTGTTAGAAGTAGCAATTTTTCCTTAACACTAAAATATTTTCTCCTCGAAGTAACAACTTTTACCTTAATACTAACAAACTTTTACTTAACACTATCAAATTTCTCATAGAAGTAACAATTTTTCGTCCGTGATAACAAATTTTTTGTTTGAACTAGCAAGTTTTATGTCAAAGATACCAAATTTTTCTTAGAAGTAATAACTTTTTCCTTTATGATAGCAAGTTTTCTGTCAGAAGTAGCAAGTTTTTCTTTCACACTAAAAGTGTTCTTCTCGAAGTAGCAACTTTTACTTTAATACTAACAAACTTTTACTTAACGCTATCAAATTTTTCTTAGAACTATAATTTTTTTCCGTTCATGATAAAAAGTTGTCTGTCAAAAGTAGCAAGTTTTCCTTTCACACTAACAAATTTTCTCATCAAAGTAACAATTTTTTCCTTAACACTAACAGAGTTTTAGTTACAACTATCAAATTTCTCTTAGAAGTAACAATTTTTCGTCAGTGATAACAAATTTTCTTCTAGAACTAACAAGTTTTCTGTCAAAGATACCAAATTTTTCTTAGAAGTAGCAAGTTTTCCTCAACACTAAAAAATTTTCTCATCAAAGTAACAATTTTTTCCTTAACACTAACAGAGTTTTAGTAACACTAAAAAATTTTCTCATCAAAGTAACAATTTTTTCCTTAACACTAACAGAGTTTTAGTAACGATAACAAAGTTTCTCATCGAATCAATAACTTTTTCCTCAATACTAACAAATTTTCTGTCAAAGATACCAAATTTTTCTTAGAAGCATAATTTTTTTCCGTTCATGATAAAAAGTTTTCAGTCAAAAGTATCAAGTTTTCCTTTCACACTAACAAATTTTCTCAACAAAGTAACAATTTTTTCCTTAACACTAACAGAGTTATAGTTACAACTATCAAATTTCTCTTAGAAGTAACAATTTTTCGTCAGTGATAACAAATTTTCTGCTAGAACTGACAAGTTTTCTGTCAAAGATACCAAATTTTTCTTAGAAGTAACAATTTTGTCGTTTATGAGAGCAAGTCTTCTGTCAGAAGTAGCAAGTTTTCCTTTCACACTAACAAAGTTTCTCATCAAAGTAATAATTTTTTTCCTTAACACTAACAGAGTTTTAGTAACATTAAAAAATTTTCTCTTCGAATCAACAACTTTTTCCTCACTACTAACAAACTTCTACTTAAAATATCAATTTTTTCTCAGAAGCATAATTTTTTTCCGTTCATGATAGAAAGTTTTCAGTCAAAAGTAGCAAGTTTTCCTTAACACTAACAAATTTTCTCATCAAAGTAACAATTTTCCCTTAACACTAACAGAGTTTTGGTTAAAACTATCAAATTTCTCTTAGAAGTAACAATTTTTCATTTGTGATAATAAGTTTTCCATAAAAAGTAGTAAGTTTTCTACCAAAGAGACCAATTTTTCTTAGAAGTAACAACTTTTTCGTTTATGATAACAAGTTTTCTGTCAGAAGTAGCAAGTTTTCTGCCAAAGATACCAGACTTTTCTTAGAAGTAACAATTTTTTCGTTTATGATAACAAGTTTTCTGACAGAAGTAGCAAGTTTTCCTTAGACACTAACAAATTTTTCGTCGTGAGTAATAATTTTTTCTTCAATACTAACAAACTTTTACTGTTAAAACTATCAAATTTTTCTTAGAAGTATAATTTTTTTCCGTTCATGATAAAAAGTTTTCTGTCAAAAGTAGCAAGTTTTCCTTAACACTAACAAATTTTCTCATCAAAGTAACAATTGTTTCCTTAACACTAACAGAGTTTTAGTTATAACTACACGTAACAATTTTTCTGTCACTGATAACACAATTTCTGCTAGAACTAGCTAGTTGTCCAGCAAAGATAACAAATTTTTCTTAGAAGTAACAAATTTCTTTTAACAGCAAGCTCAAGTTTTCCGTCAAAGATAACAGATCTTCTCTTCGAAGTAAGAACTTTTTTCTTAATACTAAGAAACCTTTACTTAACACAACCCAGTTTCTCTTGGAAGTCACATTTTCTCATCAGTGATAACACGTTTTCTGCTTGAGCTTGCAAGTTTTCTCTCAAAGATGCCATTTTTTTTCTTAGAAGTAACAATTTTCATTACGATGACAAGTTATCTGTTAGAAATAACAAGTTTTAAGTTAAACATACCATATTTTTATTGGAATTAACAAATTTTTCGTTGATGATAACAATTTTTTCTGTCAGAAGTAGCAGGTTTTGCTTAACACTAACAAATCTTCGCATCGAATTAACACCTTGCAAACTTGCTACTTTTGACTGAAAACTTTTTATCATGAACGGAAAATAATTATGCTTCTGAGTAAAATTTTATATTTTTAAGTAGAAGTTTGTTAGTATTGAGGAAAAAGTTGTTGATTCGAAAAGAAAATTTGTTAGTTTTACCTAAAACTCTGTTAGTGTTAAGGAAAAAAATTGTTACTTTGATGAGAAAATTTGTTAGTGTGAAAGGAAAACTTGCTACTTCTTACAGAAAACTTGCTCTCACAAACGAAAAAATTGTTACTTCTAAGAAAAATTTGGTATCTTTGACAGAAAACATGTTAGTTCTAGCAGAAAATTTGTTATCACTGACTAATAATTGTTACTTCTAAGAGAAATTTGATAGTTGTAACTAAAACTCTGTTAGTGTTAAGGAAAAAATTGTTACTTTTATGAGAAAATTTGTTAGTGTGACAGGAAAACTTGCTACTTTTGACTGAAATTTTTTTATCATGATCGGCAAAAATTATGCTTCTAACAAAAATTTGGTATCTTTGACAGAAAAATTGTTAGTATTGAGGAAAAACTTGTTGATTCGATTAGAAAATTTGTTAGTGTTACTAAAACTCTGTTAGTGTTAAGGAAAAAATTGTTACTTTGATGAAAAAATTTTTTAGTGTTAAGGAAAAATTACTACTTCTGACAGAAAACTTGCTCTCATAAATGAAAAAATTGTTACTTCTAAGAAAAAGTTGGTATCTTTGACACAAATATTTTTAGTTCTAGCAGAAAATTTGTTATCACTAACGAAAAATGGTTAATTTTAAGAGAAATTTGATAGTTGTAACTAAAACTCTGTTAGTATTAAGAAAAAAAGTTTTACTTTGATCAGAAAATTTTTTAGTGTGAAAGAAAAACTTGCTACATTTGAAAGAAAACTTTTCATCGTGAATGGATAAACATTATAGCTCTAAGAAAAATTTATAGCGTTAAGTAAAAGTTTGTTAGCATTAATGTAAAGGTTGCTACTTCAAGAAGAACATTTTTTAGTGTTAAAGGAAAACTTGCTACTTCTAACAGAAAACTTGTTATCATAAACGAAGAAATTGTTACTATATTATCACATTAAGAGAAGAACTTGTTCTGAAATGCCTTTTGAAAAGTATTGCTTAAAATGGGTTTAGTAGGGACATTAAGAAAAGAACTTATTCTGAAATGCCTTTTGAAAAGTATTGCTTGGTGTTGGGGCATTCAAAAAGCTGTAAAGTAAAGTTGTGGGTGAAAAGGATGGGTACTTCAACTTGTAAAATGGGTGTAGGAGGAACAATAAAAAAAAAACTTGTTCTGAAATACCTTTTGAAAAGTATTGCTTGGTGTTGAGGTATTCAAAAAGCTGTAAAGTAAAGTTGTGGGTGAAAAGGATGGGTAGCTCAACTTGTAAAATGGGTTTAGGAGGGATATTAAGAAAAGAATTTGTTCTGAAATGCCTTTGAAAAGTATTGCTTGGTGTTGGGACACTCAAAAAACTGTAAAGTAAAGTTGTGGGTGAAAAGGATGGGTACTTCAACATGTAAAATGAGTTTAGGAGGGACATTAAGAAAAGAAGTTGTTATGAAATGCCTTTTGAAAAGTATTGCTTGGTTTTGGAGCATTCAAAAGCTGTAAAGTAAAGTTGTGGGTGAAAAGGATGGGATACTTCAACTTGTAAAATGGGTTTAGAAGGGACTTTAAGAAAAGAACTTGGTCTGAAAAGATATAATAAAGCCTTTTGAAAGTGTGGGACCCTTCTGTGTTTCAAGTGCACAAAAAAAGTATTAAAAAAATGGGGAGGGGGGCTCTGGGGGCCCGAGGGGGCCTTTTGGCGCATCGGGGGGGGGGGGCTTTGGGGGCGTTTGGGGCCCTTTGAGGGCACCGGGGGCCCTCTGGGGGCACCGGAGGGCCTTTGGGGTTGAGGTAGGGGACCTTACAACACTGTTCAATTGGAACTTGTGTATTATAATGACCACAGATTTTCACCTCAAATCATCTTCTAAATCATCTTCTAAAATCATCGTCTAAAATGTCTCAAACTGTTCCGCCCAAATAATCTCTAAACGTAATTTCTGCGTGTTCCTTTTGTTCCTTTTGTGCATCCCTGCACTGACATATTTGAAATTCCCAGGAAAAAATTCCCGCGTTAATTTCTTCATCTCTAAGATGTTCTTGGTTACTCTATTAAGGCTTCGATAGAATATTAATTTATCTCTGTGACCTTAGATTAGAGAAGCCATATTTAAAAATAAAAATTCTGTCTCTTTAGAGTCCCGTATAATTCCTAGGAAACAAGTGATGTCATTTATCCCTCAGACCTAAAGATCAAAGAATCCATAATGTTTCTTAATTCCCCTTGCGTGGATCAATACAATCCCCCACCGATTATGCAAATCAATTTCTTGCAAATACAGTTCCCCCTCGAGTCCTAGATCAATACATATCTTCCCCGTCAATGCGCATGTGCAAACTTCGCCCCGGAGACATTACACTTGGAAAAAACAAATAAATCGACCTTGAAAGAGGTGTCATTGACCCGTTAGAATCAATAAACCATGAAAATACATCAAAGTGAGAAAAATCCTGCTTTTTCATTCTCAGTGACAAAAACCATAAAAACAAGCATAAACTATGTACGTACGGGAGATATTATTCCCTTCCTACTTATGTACGAGAATAACACTGCTGCGGTTAAGGTAGGAAGTGAGGATAGCAGCTTGTTTTGTATTAAATCAGGAGTTTAGCAGGGTTGTGTTTTATCCCCCTTTATATGGATTATTTTGATGGACTTATTCTTAAGGAGCAAAGGAAAAGCAATGGAAGACCACGGAATCAAATAAGGACAAAAAACTCTTCTGGACTAGGATTATACTGATGGTTTGAGCATCGTAAATGAAAGTGTGAGCAAAATGAATGAATTTTTGGAGGTTTTGTGAGTTCAAGGTGCTAGATTATGTTTGAAAATTAATGTTAAGAAGACTAAGTCGCTAAGGCTAGGAATAAGTGAAAGTCGAGAGGTGACACTGGGTAACGAACAGACTGATCAGAAGGATAGCTTTACTTAATTTCGCAGAATTATTAGTAAAGATAGCGGGAGTATTGAAGATGTTAAAAGTAGAATAGCCAGGGATAAGGGTGTTTTTTCACAGATAAAAAAGTTTGGAAGCATAGGAAGATAAGTCTGTAAACCAAGATTAGAATATTGGAAGCTACAGTAATGACAGTGGTTAAATATGGCTCTGAAGCATGGGCGCTCTGAAAAGCAGATGAAGATTTGCTAGATGTTTTTCACACAAAGTACATACAGATTTTTCCGGGTACTTGGCTGACTGACCGTGTTTTAAACAGTAGGCTTTTCGAAAAATATGGCTCAATTCCGCTTTCTATTGCTATTAAATAAAAAAAAAAAAGTTTTTTTTAACAGAAAATAAGGAACAATGTTAAAACTTAAAACGAACAGAAATTATTCCGTATATGAAAGGGGCTGTCCCCTCCTCAACGCCTCGCTCTTTACGCTAAAGTTTTTTTTATTGTTAAAAAAATAGAGTTGTGAGAAAGTCAAACTTTAAGCGTAAAGAGCGAGGTGTTGAGGAGGGGACAGCCCCTTTCATATACGGAATAATTTCTGTTCGTTTTAAGTTTTAACGTCGTTCCTTAATTTCAGTTAAAAAAAACTTGTTTTTTAATTTGATTTTTGAACGTTTTTGAATTAATGCAGGTTTTGATTTTGGCTCATCGTACTTGAATAATTAAAACAAAATTTGCATATTAATTTTACTTTTATTTGGTTAAAGGGCTTTCTCGAAACTTGTTAAAATTTATTTACCAACGTTTTTATTAGTAATAAATATAAGTAACTTACGAATTAACTTACGTAACGAACTTCTATATTCATATATTTTTAATACGTATATTAGGGGGCTCGCCCCCTAGTCAATACCTCGCTCTTTAAGCTAAAGTTCGAAATTCGTTCCAATTCTTTAAAAATGACCCCTTAATCACAAAGGTCGTTATTTAGAATAAATAGCTCTTATGAAAGTACTAAAAAATCGCTGGCTTAAAGAGCGAGGTATTGACTAGAGGATGAACCCAATCATACACGTAATATTTTCTGTTCATTTTAAGTCTTGACGTTACTCCTTATTTTCAGTTGGAAAACTTGTTTTTTTTTATATTTAATTTCTGATTCTTTTTTTAAATAATGCTGGGAAATCCGACGCCCCCTTCATAGCAAGGTCCCTTCCCACATGAAAACTTCCTTCATGGAAAAATCTTCCCAAATAATCCCCGACTCATCTACCCCGCTACTACCAGAAAAAATCCCCTTTGAAAACGTCTGTATACTTCCAAATAACCAATACTATGTGATAATATTGGGCAAAGTTCATAACTTTTAGCCCTCCCCATGGGCACTTCAGTGGATTAAGTCATGCTTAATGACCTATTTATCATATTTTTAACCATGCTGAACAAAATGGCTATCTCAAAGTTTTTATCAAATGACTTTGGGAAAAAATGAGAGTGGGAGGGGGCCTAGTTGCCCTCCATTTTTGGTCACTTAAAAAGGGCACTAAAACTTTTAATTTCCGATCTAATGAGTCCTCTCCCGATATTCTAGGACCACTGGGTTGATACAATCACCCCTGGAAAAAAACAAATCAAACAAAAACAAATAAACACACATCCATGATCTTTCTACTGGCAAAAAATACAAAATTCCACATTTTTGTAGATATGAGCTTGAAACCTCTGCAATAGGGTTCTCTGTTACGCTGAATCTGATGGTTTGATTTTCATTAAGATTCTATAACATTTAGAGGGTCTTTCCTTCTTTTTTCGAAAATCAGCCAAATTTTCTCAGGCGCGTAACTTTTGATGGGTAAGACTAAGCTTGATGAAATTTATATATTTGAATTCAGCATTGACATCTGATTCTTTTGATGTATCAAAATACCGTTTTCTAGAGTTTCGGTTACCATTGAGCCGGGTCGCTCCTTACTTACAGTTCGTTACTACGAACTGTTTGATAATGAAAGAAAGGTTGAGATAGCTAGGGCACGGTGTGCGGATGAAGAATGACAGATTGCCGAAGATTGTCCATTTCGGCCAACCGTCTAGGGCTAAAAGGAAAGCAGGTCGTCCTCGTCTGGGGTGGAAGAACGTCATAAAGAAAGATTTAAAGGAAATTGGAACTTTCTGGGAGGGTGTAAAAAGGGAGGCTTTGAATAGATTGGGATGGAGGAGGAGCGTGCTTAGTTGTGTTGGTCTTGGGCAGCTTGGTGCTGCGGTGAGTTGTTCGTAGTAGTAGTACTTTATTCTTTTTAAGATTTAAATATTCATTTATATTAGTACGGTGTTACATTTTTGTTCGCTATGATTGTTTGCTTAATTTCTGTTCGTTTTGGGTTTCATTTATTCTTTAATAGTAATTTATGGTCATTTTGAGTTTGAATTTTTATAAGTTTTTATTTATGCTGATCCTAAGATCCTTTAAATTCCTTTAAAAAACTTTTTCTTCCACAATTTGATTTTATCAATTGTATCCAGATAATATTTTCATTAGTAAAAAACTAGCCTAAAAAACAACCCGAAGAAACATATTAAGTAATTGGGGTTTTAAGCTTCCTTCAGGTGAATGCACGTTAACATTGGAATAACAAAATTTAAACGTCGCAAGGGGAGCATCAGAATTTAGAAATGTATAGCTGGGACATTGGCCCAAATTTGGTTGGGAACCCCTGTTCTAACTTTTATGAGGTTCGAGGGTAAAGTGATCGCACGCTTGTTTGTGGCATTTAGGATGGCAAAGGTGGTCCAAACGTGGTCATTATCAAAATGAAATCCCTCAATATTACAATTTTGGGTCAGTGGGCTTGCGCACTGTTTACAGTTTAAACGTGTATTGCGGGTATTAAAATATGTACTGTCTGTCTCATCTGTGAAATAACAGCACTACTGAATGGGATTTGATTAGAGGAAAATGATTAATTGATATCACTTTCAACTTATCAGAAGCACTTTCCACTGACATAAAGTTACTTTAAGGGAAAGCTGTATTTCTTTGCAATTCTTTGTAATTTTTTTTTACCTTTTAGGACATATTTATTTTTTCAGCCCATAGTTAGGATTATTTTTTTGGAAGGGGGAGTAAATTAAAAGCAAAAAAAATTACGAACTATACATGTAGCGTGAGAAACTTAATAGATCAAACAGATTGTAATATGTTGGGGGAGGTTCACGCTAGAAAAAACCCTTGCTTTCGTGCTTGTCCCAGATCCCTTCTCAAAAATCTCAACTGAAATGTTTCCAAGGCTCCAAGCTTAGGATTCAACGTTTTTATAATATAGGAAGTCTGCTCAACTAAAAGAGCAGAGCCCACATACACACTTACCTTGCCAAAATATACCCCCGCTACTCAATTATACTCATTACGCTTCACTGTCATTTTTCTATTTTGACTACTATGGATGAGGAGTTTTCAGGAGGGGGGCGAATTTTTTAAGAGGATATTTATGAGAGTGGCAAGATCTCTACCCAGGGGTGAGTGTCTCTAAAATTGTAAGCATGACCTACGTCAAGCTTAGAATATTTTATAAGGTATCAGACCCCTCTCGCCTCTACCGAGTCACTATAGAAGTTTCTTGTTTCACTGAAATCCCATTAACAAAGGTAATACAGTTGTTTTTATAAATAGTGGACAATACGCTACAATCAAATTCATGCAAAAGAACTAGTGTAATTCAGTGTTGCCATTGCTTTGAAATAAACTGTACGGGTTTTTCAACCAAAATCAAACCACAAGAGATTATTTAGTACCATCTGAAGGAAAAAAATTTGATTGGACCAAAAATTTCCAAATGTATCATATTGTATCAGGACGTTCAAATTGTACCTAAAACGGTACAAATGCACTGCGTTGGCAACGCTGGTTTAATTCATTTCGATCCTTCAGAAGTCCACAAAAACCAGAAAATTGAGAAGTAAGATATGATTTTGATCGTGTTTTATTTTGCAAATCATCATGTGGATAATATATTCAACTTTTTTTGCTGTTTGTTAATGTGCTTGAGTTAAGAAATTGTGCTTTAGAAACGTAGAAATCTATGGAAAAAATAACAGAAAGATTTTATTGGAATGGGGAACGTGTGCTGCCCTCCGTACTCGTACAAAAGAGTGTTAAAATTTGAATTTTATAACTGGTTTAAACCACAACATCGACGGTTTTGCTAAAAAATTTTATAACATTTTTACCTACAGAATGAATTTCTTGGTGCAAACCGAAATAAGACTTCCCAGTCAGATATTATATATTAAAATAATTATTAATGTAAAATAAATGCAAAAAAACATACAAGTAAGTATCTATAACGTTCTTTCGCTATCAAAAGAACTTGTATCAAACTCCATGGCTACACGTGACTATTTTTACGATATAAGTTTAAGATAAATATTTTACATTATATAATTACTGAAATAAAACTAATGAATTAAATTTTCTGCTACATTTGTTGTGCTTTCAACAAATATTCAATTTAACTATTCAGTTTCATTTCAATCCCAAATATAGACCCAAGCCAATGTTTTAACTTTGAAAAACCTGCTGAAGAATATTCAATTTCTTTCTTGTTCATAACAATCTTTGGAGGGTTGAAACACATTGTTTAACCCTAAGATTTGTCTATTTCTCTGTCAATGAGTGATGTGTTGTGACACAACTCGGATGAATTGACAATAACAATTTCATTAGTGGGTAAATTGGCCATTCAAATTAAACAAAAATCACTAGAAAAAAGAATGTAGCATCTATACCCTTCCCAACTGTAAAATCAGACTACATCTAGTGTTGTCATATCGCACAGAAAGGATTGTGCTTTCTTAAACCTAAAATTATGCTTTTTTGGACCGAATTTTTCTAAGCTTTTTTTTTCTTTTCCTCGAATTCATGAACAAGTTAATCAGTTGTATGCTGGCATTTCTTCTGATGAAAGACAAGTCCGAATTATATCTTATCTTCATAAAAGCTTGAATAGAATATAATCTAGCAATGATATTCATTTATTTCTAACCCACTAGGGAGGCAAAAGCACGGTATAAACAGAATGACTAAATACTGGATAAAAAAATTTTTGTCACAAGTTGCCTTTCTTCCATAAGTGGTAAGCTTTGAAAACATAGTGTCTTACCTCATCATCAAAATTTTACTTCATATACATAAGAAAAGAAGACATTGCACTCATAGACACAAATCTTTTAATCTTTGCTGTTGGAGCAGATTGCTTTCAGAAGGGCCACATAATGTTTTTTTAGAATAGCGGAACCTTATAGATTTTGTGTAGGGACGTATCTGCAGCAAACTGATTTCATAGCCTGGACGGCTTCAATCCTTTCTTTCTTCAGCCTGTTCCACTTTTCAGTCTTAATATAATTCAAGTTTGGTTAATGCTAATGAAGTAAAATGAAATAGGATAAAAATATAATAGTTTAGAAACAAACTTCGACTATATATTTGTATATTAAGAAGGGGGGGGGGGGTAAAGCATAGCATATGTTAAATACGTAACCTAACCCAGCCTAGGTATCTATTTTCCCCATAAACCCCAAAAACAATAGTTTAGATATTGTAAACGCAATGACAAACCACGGTTTCCAATCCAATTTTCTATTGAAAGAAAGCCGCTTGACTAGTCTCTGAAGAATCTTCCCTATATAATATGGCGCGTGTGTTGCAGATAGTGCATAAGTACCAAAGATATATCTGAGTCTGCGTTCGCATGCAGTAGGAGCAGGGTTGCCAACGTTTAGATCCATGAATATGTCCTTTGAGCACCCAAAAATGTGTAATTTTCAGCCAAATTATGTTCATATTTTGTCTATAATACGTCCATCTTGAAATCTTATAAACTCAAGTTTTTTTTTACCACTTATGTTATTGAAAAAAACACATTTTAGAATCATCTTTTAAAGCAACCAGTTAACATTAAGTATAGTAAAAAGAAAAAAAAAATTAACACATCCATATAGAATGATTTACTGTGAAAGCACAAAACTCTTAAAAACATTTAAAGAAGAAAAAAAAACTGCTTGTAAAAGCTTAAGGCTCATCTTCCAACGAGAATTCTTTTTGCCAGGCATAATCGGCATGAGGGTTAGTATTTCCACTTCTTTGGTAACTTTTTGCCAATCAGAGTACTTTTTTGTATGTCAGAAAATACACTCCTGGAGTCAAGCGACGTTCCGGTATGCCAAAAAATTTGAGCTGCCTCCATTCACTTTTGAATCTTAAATAGGGCACTAGACCTTCATTTTCCAATCGAATGATCGCTTTTTGACGTTTTTAAGACGACCCCTTCTTTACGAAGTTCCTTGCTCAGAAAAAAAGAAGAAATAATAAATAAATTATACATTGTGCCCACACCGTTCTTTACTTTCTGCTAGGCGCAGTGGAGACAGGGGTGCAGCTAGGGCTTTAAGTTTAGAGGAAGAATGTAAAGAATGTTTTGACAAAATTTTTCAGTATCTCTAAAAATGGAGACACATGAGCTAAATTTTTAATATGATGTCCATAACATTTGACGTCATTTGACTCACCTCCGCTGCTCTCTCCACCATGGTCAGACTTAGCTAGTGACTTAACCCCCAAAGACTAGACAAGCAAAAATAACTTGAGAAATCTGCCCATCTTCTGGATGAGTTGAGCAAGAAAAAGGCCGATATCTGATGTTTTCTTCTGTTTCCCGACAATGACACTGACGTCCATGAAAAAAAAATTCATATGAATTTACTGAAAAAAATGTGCATTGTCAGTTTAATGTACATATGCTGATATTTACTCCTTAAAATCTTAATTAAATTTTAATTTCTTAAAGTTGTAAAAGTGAAAACATTTAAAAGAGTTCTTTCAGTAAAGTACAAATTATATTCTGGCTATAAAAATCATAGGGTTTAGAATCCTACTCAGATTAATTTCTGCTCGTTTTGAGTTTGACTTATTTTATTTTTCTGTTTGTTTTTGGTTTCAATTATTTATTAATAATGATTTATGGTAGTTGTATGCTTGGTAGATTATTTGATTCTATTTTGGTTCATTTTTGGATTAGTGGACGACTTCTTTACTTTTTTTGAAAAACTTATTTTGTGAAAAAAGTCTTTTTGCTTAATTTCTGTTCCTTTTATATTGAAATAGTCTTTTCAGGGAGAAAGAGTGAGCCTCTTCTGAAGTTAAACAACCTCCCTTCCATAAAAACCTTTAATACCCCCTGGGCATAACTTACAACCCTTGCCCCTAGTCTCTGGGGTTTGTTTCAACCCCAAAAGCCTTGTTATATGATATTTAGACTATTTTGAATAGAATGGTTATCTCGAAATTTCTATTAGACGCACTTCGTGACAATATGATGTGTGTGTAGGAGGGGGGGAGAGGGTAACTGCCCCCTGATCCCTTTGACTCTTAAAAAGGGCACCAGAGTGTCTGATTACCAATCCAATGATCCAATCCAATTTGAAGTTCATATGACCTCACTTTCTATAAAAACCCTATATGTCCCCAGGGAACAACTTACAACCCTTGCCTTGAGGGCTGGGGGGATTTGTTATCCTCAAAGACATAATTTCCAGACCTTTCTAATAGGTTTAACAAAATGGCTATATCAAAATTTTAAATTGGAACGGTTTGAGGGAATGATAGACATGGAGGGAGACATTTGCCCTCTGATCACTTCGACTAATAAAAAAGGCACTAGTCCTCTCAATTTCCAGTCAAATGAGCCCTATTTGAAGCTTCTACGACAAAAATTTCTATAAAAACATTCACTGCCCCAAAGGCATAACTTGCGCCCCTTTTCTTGAGGGTTATGGGGGGAGGGTAGTCATCCTCAAAGACA
Source organism: Artemia sp. Qi Xiang Cuo (assembly GCF_049724085.1). Taxonomy (NCBI): domain Eukaryota; kingdom Metazoa; phylum Arthropoda; class Branchiopoda; order Anostraca; family Artemiidae; genus Artemia; species Artemia sp. Qi Xiang Cuo. Next base: position 47,489,755 of record NC_142813.1, on the reverse strand, counting down.
CAATTTACAGACCTTTCAACTACGCTGAATAAAATGGCTATCTGAAAATTTTGATTGGATGTATTTGGGGGAATGGTGGGCTTGAGAGGGGGGTTAGTTACCCTCCAATCACTTTTGACTATTAAAAAGAGCACTAGCCCTGTCAGTTTCCAATTGAATGCTCCCCATTTGAAGTCTTAATGAAAACGCTATGAATAAAAGCCTTATATGCCCCCAGGGCATAACTTACAACCTTTGCCCTCAGGGCTCTTGGGGGTTTGTCATCCTCAAATACATAATTTCTAGAACTTTCAACTACGTTGAACAAAACGGCTATCTTAAAACTTTGATTGAATGCGTTTGGGGAAATAGTGGGCGTGAGAGGGGGGTTATTTGCTCTCCATTGATTTTCGACTGTTAAAAAAGGCACTATCCCTTTCAATTTACAATCAAATGAGCTCTTTTTGAAGTTTCTACTACAAACCTTCCTGTAAAACCATATATGACCCCAGGGCATAACTTACAACCCTTGCCCTGAGGGTTGTGGGGGGGGGGGTCATCCTCAAAAACCCAATTCTCAGAACTTTCAACTACGTTGAACAAAATGTATATCTCAAAATTTCGATTGAATTTGTTGGAGGAAATTGTAGGGGTTAGTTGTTCTTCAATCACCTTCGACTGTTAAAAAGGGCTCTAGCCTTTTCGATTTCCAATTGAATGAGCCCTTTTAGAAGTTTCTTCGACAACTCCTTCTATAAAAACTTCATATGCCCCCAGGGGCATAACTTACAACCCTTGACCTGAGGGCGGGGGGGGGGGGTTATCATCCTCAAAGAACTAATTTCCAGAACTTTCAACTACGTTGAAACAAAAATGGCTATCTAAAAATTTTGATTCTATGTGTTTGGGGAAATGGTGGGCGTGAGAGGGGGGTTAGTTTCCCTCCAATTACTTTCGACTCTTAAGAAGAGCACTAGCCATTTCAATTTCCAATCGAATCGGCTCTTTTTGAAGTTTCTACGACAACGCTTTCTTTATGCCCCCAGGGCATAACTTATAACCCTTGTCCTGAGGACTATGGGGGAAGGGTTTTTCATCCTTAAAGGCCTAATTTCCAAAACTTTTAACTTGGTTGAACAAAATGGCTATCTCAGAATTTGATTGGATGTGTTTGGGGGAAAGGTGGGCTTGAGAGTGGGGTTAGTTGTCCTTTAATCACTTTCGACAATTAAAAAGAGCACTAGACCCTTAGAACTTCCAATCGAATGAGCCCTTTTTGAACTTTTTACGACAAAGCTTTCAATAAAAACCTTATTTGACACAGGGCATAACTTATAACCCTTGCCCTGAAGATTGTGGGGGGAGTTTCCTGCTAAAAGGCTTAATTTCCAAAAAATTCAACTACATTGAACAAAATGGTTATCTTAAAATTTTGATTGGATGTGTTTGGGGAAACGGTGGGCATGGAAGGGGTGTTAGTTGCCTCCCAATCACTTTCGACTATTAAAAAAGGCACTAGCCATTACGATTTCCAATTGTATGAGCCCGTTTTGAAGTTTCTACGACAACACTTTCTATGAAAACCTTATATGCCCCGAGGGTATAACTTATAACACTTGCCCTGAGGGCTGTGAGGGGTTGTCATCCTCAGAGACCTAATTTTCAGATCTTTCAACTACGTTGAACAAAATGGCTATCTTAAAATTTTGATTGGATGTGTTTGGGGAAAAGGTGGGCGTGAGAGCGGGGGGGGGGGGTAGTTGCCCTCCAGTCACTTTCGATTATTAGAAAATGGCACTAGCCCTTTGAATTTCAAATCGAATGATCTCTAATGAAGTTTCTACGACAACGCTTTCTATAAATATCGTATATACCCCCAGGGCATAACTTACAACACTTGCCCTGAGGGTTGTGGGGGAGTGTCCTCCTCAAAAACATAATTTCTATGTGGAAATCAACTGCACTGAACAAAATGACTATATCGAAATTTTGATTGGATGTGTTTGGGGAAATGGTGGGCGTAGAAGGGGTGTTTGTTGCCTTCTAATCACTTTCGACTATTAAAAGGGCACAAGCCATTCCAATTTCCAATCGAATGAGCCCTTTTTGAAGTTTCTACTACAACTCCTTCGATATGAATTGCCCTTGTCTAAAGAAAAAAATATTTTGTGCCAATAGCGTTCTTTACTTAGGCAGCACTATTGCGCTGCCTATTATTCCAGACCATCAAGAATCCAAAATTTCATTTTGTTCAGTTTTCAATTTCAGTTGGTAATACTTGATACTATTATCTTGACTGTATCGTAAAAATATGGAGAAATAAAATCATTTATAGATGAAGAATACATATTTGCAAAGAATTTCAAGGGAATATGCAGACAATTGTCTTCAGGAAAGAGCAAGCTACTCTGACAAATAAAGTATAAAATAAAAAAAAAAAAAAATAGCAGAAAGTAATTTGATAAGTAAATTTAGTATTAGTTAAGTGGTATTAGCACCACTTTCGTGAAAAGTGACATTATTTAAATATAAGTATATATCCAGTAGGGATATATTTTATTATTTATTTATAAATTTCCAAATATGTCCTTTTTATGTACAAAAACCCAAATATCTAAAATGCTTCGGTTATTTACCCTTTTATATCATTGTGTCCTGGCACATAGAAATATGTCTTTTGGACATAAAATATGTCCAATTGGCAATCCTGAATGGGAACAGGGCCCTCTTTGCTAGTTATGTGATATCTGAAAAAATAAGTCTTTCTTTACTGAAGATGCTTGTTTCACACATTAAATGTGTAGTCATTTTTCTCGAGTCTTCCTTTCTGGAATAAAAAAAAAAACAAATGGCAGCTTGCACCACCGGGATTCAGTATTTATTAAGTTTCGCATGAGACTGGGAAATCCGTTCATTACTATACTTGGTGATTGAATACTTTTTCTTTTGGTTCCCGGAGCCATCTTGACATTTACAAACTAAAGAGACTTCAAAAACGATCACCGTCATCACAACCATCCTCGCAAATACTTTGACAATCTTTGATCCCCTAGCAGTAGCAGCAGCGCAAAGATGGATTGAATGACAAATACATTTCAAAAGCATCAAGTTTGTTAAATTTTTGGATGTGATGTTATAAGTTGTTCTACATTTTCTTAAGTTATGCTAAGATTATAATATCTTAAGGACTATTCTGCTTGGGTGCTTTTTTTTCCTAATTATGTTACGTTCAGCATAATTATGCCACATCTGGCAACACTGCTTTGCGTCATTGGCGCTTTGCCAAAAACTATATGCGTCATGAACAGTCTTGGAAAGAACTAACAAAATTAAACTGAGGGATATCTAGTAATATCAATTGTATACCTTATAACACTTTCCCCATGGCTCTGGGGGGTTGTTTCGACCCCGGAGTTTTTGTTATCTGATTTTGAGCAAAAGGACTATCTCCAAATTTTGATCGGATGCATTCAGGGAAACAAGGTATTACTTTTGACTACAAAGGGCACTAGAAATTCCGATTTCCGATCGATTGAGCCCCCTCCAAAGTATATACGACCAAATTTCCATATGAAGTGGAATGTGAAGTACCCAATACCATTTCACATTGGTTCTAAAGTGGTAAAACTCGTAGTAATCAATTCTGGTTTTGAAGCTTAGATTTTCAAGAAAAATGCTCAAGTCTATCAACTTAAAAATAGCTTTAAAAAACCATAATAACCCTTAAAAGAAAAAGTCAAGATGGCTCTACTTCTTCATCCAGATTTTTCAAGCCAAGGCAAGTATAAGCAAGCAAAATTAAGCAGCCTGCTCGAAAAGATGTGCTTTGTGTCGCAGCCTAATTTACGATGGGGGTAGTGGTGACAACCTTCTCGCGTTGTCCCTGTGAGAAGTAACCGCAAATTTACACCACTCCTAACTTTACTCACCTTCGAGCCGTTGCCTGGCTGGCCAGTATTTGACCATAAGGTGTGGCATTTTGTGGAATACACTGCAGAGATTGGATGGATTAAAGCCTGTACTTGATTGAAGTATCCAGTACGGATTGAAGCTTGAAGAAGCCCACTTGTTAGCATCGGTTCTGAGGACCAGATTCTACTTGTTGCTGGTGGCTAGCAAGTGAAAAGCGATTCTCCCCTCCAGTGTTGCCAGTGAAAGCTGGTCTGAGGCTGATTAGTGAGATTCTCGGGATGGGGGATTTCAGTGGTATTACCTAGCAACTTGGCACAACCAATGTAGGCTCTTCTACTAAGCAGGAAAAAGATAGGCAAGCCTTATTTCAAATTACTATTCCTTATAGAAAACCAGTCGCCCAGTGCATATTTAGATTGAAAGCCATGGGTCTTTATGGCCTGAGCCTCCACTCAGCAAATGAAACTCAGAGAGGAGAGAAAGTAACAAAATGAAAAATAAAATCAAAAAGGGTGAAAAAACGAGGATTTTGTCAGCCAGCGAACCATGTAACCTTTCGAAGTTTACTATACAAAGACAGAACAGACACTCAACAGAGTGTCTGTTCTGTCTTTGTATGGTAAACTTCGAAAGGTTAGATTTTTTTTTTTTTTTTGTTTAGCACTGAGGACGACTTGGCGGAGGTCCTTGTCGAAATATTTGCTTATATTTTGTCATCTTCATGGTTCGCTGGCTGACAAAATCCTCGTTTTTTCACCCTTTTTTATTTTATTTTTCATTTTGTTACTTTCTCTCCTCTCTGAGTTTCATTTGTCATGTATAGCCAGTGTGGTCTAAGAATGTATTTCCTCCACTCAGCCTCGTGAGTCCACACACAATAATTATAAATGGCAATAATTATAATCACAACCGATTTGCAATCAGGAAAGGCTTGAAAATACTAATTTAAGTTGAAAAACCAACATCAATTAAATTAAAAAGAAATTATAGAAAGAGAAAGTGAATCAAAAATTTAAAACTAGCTTAAACTAGCGTGCATGAAATGTTGAACTTGAAAAAATACAATGAGACATGAAGCAATACGTTAAGTGTTGCAACAATATTATTCATGAGTCACAATTGCGGAACAGTAGTGTCTCTAGTATTGGACTCGAATCTCTTAAGGAGCAACAAAAGTTCTAGCTGACAATCCTTACAAAATCTTTTCTTCTTTAAATATTCCGCAAAAACTTTGTTTTTAATAGTCGAGGGAATGGTTACTGTTAAGGTTTCCCCAAAGCTGGAAATAAATTCATGCCATTTCTCTGAGGGCTTAACTCTCATTTATTAGTATGTATTAAAAGTTACGTCGCACGCAGTTTTCATATTTGTATGACTGGTACCCTTTCCTGAAGCCGACTACCAACTCTAGGTGGGAGCAGGGGGCTAGCTAAGCCTTGAGATTTACACGGTGGTGGTGGAGCTCCAGGCAATGAGGCTCCACCCTCCGTCCATAGGTTGCATGAAAAATCCGTTAGTGCACCTTAAGGCGGTGAAAGGCAGAAAATATCTTTGAGGTCCACGCCAAGAAAGGTGATAGCCAACGCGCTTCCAGTGACCGCAAGACTGGGGAACTTGTAGTGTACCTTATCCCTAAGAAACACATAGTAATAGTGATGATGAATGAGATTCAAAGTAAAAATTTAGCTACGGTATCCCCAGTTTTAAGCCATGTGACGATACTTGCACTATCGTTGAGAAATGTGCTAGCTACCATCCTATCAAGCAGACAAGGCCTAAACATCGGCTTTCGGAACCTATGCTCCACTGACACAAGCTTTTGTAGCTGAAGAATTTCATTTTTACAACCTTGATATCTCGCACGTTTATGAGACGAGACTGAATAGACGTGACATCTTGACCCTAGAATCCCTGTCTGCGAAGAAGGTCAGGTTTTATAACTCAGGACCATTAGATGGATTCAGCGGAGTAGGAGTGCAATCAAACTGTCCCTATAGTGTACGCCTCAATAAGAGATGCCACTGAACAGCAAAACAACCAGTTTTAAACGGGCCTTCAGACAGTGATTGGTAAGATCCCCCCGAAATATATCCTTCTAACTGGAGGATCAGCTCCAGTTAACTTCAATGCTAGGATCAATAGAAAGCTGAATAATTTGGAACAGGTGATTTACAGTCACGGCCATGGAGACAGGTACATAAATGGAAACGTACTTTAGCTGTTCGCAATTCAGAACAATCTCGCTGTGGCTAACACCTGGTTTTCTCTAAAAAAGTCTACTGAAAGCAAAAACCATGCAAACGGCTGGGATGGATGAAGCCCCTGTGACCCTAAACGATAGTCAGATCGAAGACTTCGATTCGTTGAAATACCTTGGCTGAATGGTAAACTTTGCCGGCGAATCTTCAAAAGAGATCTGAAGCAACATATCGTCAGCCTGGAATGTCTTCCGTCAACTGCGGTAGGCTCACTGGAAGTGGAGCAAAATACTGACACGGACGATGTTTGGAGTGTATAAAGCAATGGTTGTCTCTGTTCTCCTCTATGGATGTGAAACGTGGTTGCTGAAAACAGCCGAAGCGTTGATCTTGAATACATTCAACTAAAAATAGCTGCAGCATATTCTGGGCATCCAACTCTCAGATAGAGTTTCGAAAGATGAAGTAAGGAGAAGATATAGGGATCGCCCACTTGTCTCCGATTTTGTCAAGCAGAGGAAATTGAGGGGGTTTGGCCATATATGCAAAAGATGCCTCAAACATCTACCATCACCGGCATGTAAGAAGAGAACAAGAGGCCAAAAGAAGACGTGGGTCACGACAGTGAAGTTCTATCTGGAGCCAATTTGAGGGCTCAAAAAATGCGACCGTCGCTAGGATCGTCAATGGCTAGAGATCGTAGAGCCTGCCAATCTCGAGAGAAACCTCTGGAAAGAGATATTTCTTTATGTTCTGGGCACCACGATGAGCTTGAATGCGGCTTGAACGTGCAACATGTAAAAGTAAGTAAGTAAGACTGATACCAAAGCGACAGTGCGTGTTTAACATTTTATTACTTTTGCAGTGGCAGAAACAAGGGCTCTCAAACCCATTGAGGAACTAATCATTTTTTCTGTGAATATTAAAACCCTGGCCACTACGATCATATATTTGAACAAATAGAGCTGAGGAATGTGTGCTCGAGCTGCACTATTCTCACCGATATCGATAAAAAAAAAGCCAAGATCTGCAACTAATCCATGTTGTTCTTTCGGAAGAATAATATGTATGCCCTTTAACTTCATTTGACGCGGAAGATTGAAATTGTTAGAATTATAACAAAAAGAATAACTCAAGACCCATTTGTTCACAAATAGTTCCTATTGATATTCTATTTTTGAATCTTTTGCCAGAAGCAAATTCGCAACTTGTGCTTTTTATCTTTGATTGGGCAGCTCGCGTTTACCTCCTTGTGTAAAATACTCCCCGGAAAATACCCCTGGGGAAAATCTCCCCTCCCCCATGGAAAATTATCCCCGCGCAAAATACCCCCTGATAATCCCCCCCCCAAATGTGAAATTCCCCCACGCAAAGTAGAGTAGCCAAAGGGAAAGTACAAAATAGGTACTTCAAAATATCGATCAGACGTCCTAAGGGGTAAAAAAAAAAGAAGCATATATCAAAAACAGTTTTAGGACAGGGGTTGGTTGGGCTCCAATCACTTTCAACATGTAAAAAAAGGACTAGAACTCTCGATTTCTGGTCAACTGAGCACCCTTCGAAGTTTCTATGACCATGAGTATGAGGTGGAGATGAGAAAGGGGCAGTCCCCCTCCTATACGGAATAGATTCTGCTCATTTTGGGGTTTAATGGTACTCTTTACTTTCATAATAATTGAATAGAAATTTTCCAAAAAACAAAGAAGGATTAAATATCAGCACACTCATAATCTTCTACGGTCCTTGGTTTAATACGATCATCCTTCAAAAAAAAAAAAAAAAAAAAAAAAAAAAAAAAAAAGAGACACACGCATTCATGATCTTTAAATAACGAAGAAGACCATATTACATTACCAACATAAAACAACAAAGTTGGGATGGTTTGAATTTTTCGATTTCAGTTTAGATATCTCAGTTTTTTTGTAAGTTTTGTTTAATTTATATATGTAGTTTGCTGTGGAAAGCTCATGGATATAGAGCCAACGTATTTTAAGGTCTCAAGAAACTTCACTGTCTTGGGTAAATTTTCTGTTGTTTTACTTACTTTTGTTTTTACTGATGATCATTCTTTGGAAAAAATAAACAGTTCCAAAGATTTGCATATAAGAGCTTTAAACCTCTACAATGGAGTTCTCTGATTGTTTCGTTATTAGGGAGGGAGGGAGATACCTCAAAGGGTGCATTTTAGGGCTAAAACATCCCAACTCTCATTGAGCCTTCAGATAAATACAAAACTGGTTCTAAGGGAGATACGAGGGGAGGGTGAAAGTAGAAATTGATATATGATCCCGAATGCCGTACCCAGAACTTTTGTTTGGGGAGGTTGGCGTTTTTGGGGGGAAGGCACAAAAAAACTTTAAAAAAACATCAAAAATGTAAAGAAACTGCAGAAATTGTAATTGAACGAGCCCCTTCCGATAATTATATGACCACCCCTTCCATGTGAAGTGCCTTTGGGGAAATAAATAAACATTAATATATTGAACTCTTATGGCTCTTTACTATTTGCTATAGGATTTATTACTTACTGTAGGAATGTCTCTGACTTAAACAGGTGAATAAAAGGTTCAATTTCCCTTCTAATTATCTAGAGGAACATTGGAGGGAATTATCCGGGGAATTTCCGAGGGGGTAATTTTCCACGGGAGGGGAGCATTTTCTGGGGGGCTAATTTCTGGGGGGAGGTAAACACCTATACCAGTTGGTTCAAAATTATGCACAGAACAAAGAATATAAACTAATTTATTGTTTTTTTTATTTTGCTATTTGGCCCTCAGTCCAGAATTCTTGTGGAAGTCAGCATAAACAAATGAAAAAGAAAATCCTGAAAAGTTGAAAACTCTTGAATTCCAGATTCTCAAATATCCTGAAAGGAATCCTAACAAAGTCCAAAAATCCTGAATTTCAGGATAATCCTGCAAACTGAAAACGTTGGTAGCAATTAGCCTACTAAATTTCAAGTGAATGTCAAACTCAAAGGGTCATAAGACTTTGACCTTTTTATACAGAAGTTAGGTGAGGCTTAGCATTGGTGTACGAATTTCAGGCCCCTTCTCAATTTCTTCCACTCTGTCCCTTTGGTTAAAACTTTGCTTGCTCCGTAAGTTTCAGGTATATCTGAGCACAAAAAGCTTGCAGAAGGAGAGTATTCCTTTGAAAATCATCACTATGTCCCAGTGGTCTGAGGTACTTCCCAAATCAATTCTAATACACTTGCACAATGCCCTGTTTAGCATTTCTGCTGAAGAGCTGGTGATGGAACATAGTTTTTGAGGAACCAGGGGTCCGTACCGTCTTTTCAAGTTTGTAGATAATCATTTCCTGCATGCTCTCGTTCGACAAATGGGCAACATATCTACTTTTGTGCTAAAAAGTTAGCGGTGAGAGGGGAAGGTTTCCAAGTTTTTTTTCAAGGGGGCAGTATCTCTTTTTGCCAAAAACAGCACAGATTGACAATCATTTAAAGGGATGCTTTCCATATAATTTCGATACAGTTGCACAATACTTGGCATTTCTGCTAATGAATTGGTGATAAGACATATTGTTGAAGGTCTTTCCAATTATGCAGATACACAGTTCCTGAACGATTATGTTCCCAACAAGGGGCAGCATACCTATTTTTGTGTTATAAACGTAACCAACAAAGAGCGAAAGTTTTGTATGGGTTATGGGCCCAAATTTGTGTCTCATCTGTCTCAAGCAATACGGATTAAAAATCACGGTGCGTTTCTTGTTTCAGCAGTGCGCAAACGTCTACCTTTTTTCCTGAAAATTTAGCGGTTGGAAGGGCAGGGGGTTTTGGAAGGTTAATCTTACCATTTTGCCCTTCCAATAATTATATATGTCAATTCGTGGTTTACTTTTGATCAAATAAGGTGCAACATGCCAGCCATTTAGCTAATTGGCCATATTGGATTGACCATTGGCCATAGGAGGGACGCGGGGATGCTGGAGTGGTTGAAGTCCCACTAATTGTGATTGATACTGATCGAGAAAATTCATAGAAATTGGAAAATAAAAAAACGGCCATTTAAGTCTTGGTGAAAAACAAAACAAAGCCCTTCAGAAATTTTTTGTTCATTCGGATAATGCCTTTCTTTCTGCTAAGTAATCAACTTGGTTAGTGCGTGATGGATGGGCTACAGGTTTTTTTTAAACTTTAGCCAAGGAATATTTTTTTTTTCTGTAATCACCAGCAAAATATACGTGTACCAACTTCCCAATTGCTAATGAAAACTGCTAAATCAAGCCACACCCTGATTAAAAACAAAAGAGGCATTCATGGTCAGGATTACAATAGTGCATATCCAAGGTCAAAAACATCTTATTGTCCACGTGAAATGATGCCGAAAGATTACCATCTGATCATGTTAAACATGACTTCCGTATCGACGTCTTATTATTTTAGATGGCGGATTAAAAGAATCAAAATGTCCAACTTTTATTCAACCGTGAGGCAGAGGAGTAGCAAGGATTTTCAGAGCCTGGAGACAAAGTCAACTTTGACCCCGCCCCCTCCCGAATCACTACCATATTTTAAGTAAACAAAATATAGTTTATAAAAAAATTAGTGCGGTGGCCAGGGTGTCTGTGCCCAGGGATAGCCACCCCTCTTGCCCCTCCCCCTCCTTCCATGCTACACTGCTACTATGAAGCTAGTTTAGTTCCGGCTTGATGTTAAAGCACCATGGATATTGAAAACAAAATGTGATTCAATTGGGGCCACATTGTGATTGTGATTCACAACAAAATGTGATTTATTCCACCAATGCGGTGGAATTTAACTTGACAACCGTATGTATTTTAAAAAACCAGGATAAATCGAAAATTGTATTTTTAGTTAAAAAGGCTTTCATATGCAGTTATTCAGTTTTTGCTTGCACCGAGATCCAAATTTATAAAAAAAGAAACATAGATGATCATCCTGTATCCCCCCTTTGGATAATTATGCATCATTACGGAAGTTTCTATAGTTAGAGGCATTTTGTGCGTCTATTACATTTTTGGTAAAGTTATATTTCTGTTGATTCGGATAATCTCGTTAAAAAAAAAGAACGCCTCCACTCCTGAATTCAAAAATTACACTTTGCCCTCCGTTCCCAAATTTCCTTGAATTGACGCCACTTTTACATCAGATATATTTTTTATGTCTCTTTGGCTACAAAAAAAAGAAGAAAAAAAATGCAGATTTTCGTACAAAATGCAATAATTTGAAAAGTCGGCAAAAGAAAAAAAAAAAAAAAAAAAAAAAGATAAAAATATATTACAGCAAACAGTCTATGAAGGTACAGGTTTCTTTTGAGGGTATGGTTTTCTATGAATCAAGAAATCGTTTGTGTTTGAATTTTTTACGGACGTTGTTGCTATATTGTTGCCAAATCAAAGTAATTACTGTAGCTTGTTTGTTTTCACGGCATAACGTAGTACTGCCCTGAAAGCTTTATAACTTTAATCAACCACAAGAGATACCTAAAAATTTGCGGTTTTCGAATATGAATAAACATGAGATGGGTCCAAGGAGCGAATTTTTTTTATTTTGATTTTAACTTTAGTTTTTAACTGACAACTACAGTGGGGTTTTGAATGAGTGCTCGCAAAGATGAAGGGGGTAAATAAGACAGTTATCCCTCCCTGGAATAAGAATAATGACAATTTTCACTACATTACGAGTCACTTTGAATAAATGCATTCAATGTTTTTTTCCATGATAATGTCTTTATGTGTATAGCTATCTACGTTTATCCTTTGTATTAAAGAAATAGGATTGAATAGATTCTGAAATGAAAGTGACTCCGTGATTCAGTGACGCTAATGATGGTGCTATTTCTTCCTCGATATTCCACCCTCCCCCACCCATGGATTTCAAAAAAAGCTTTTTTTGGTATCTCCACTTAAAAATACCCTTTTTTGGTACTTTCATTAGAAAAAAATCGAACGAATCAATTCCTCCCACCAGATGTTGAAATACATCCCCCCCCCCAAACCCTTTAACATTTTGTGAATTTGCGACACTTTCGTGGTTTTCTTTAAGAATCAGTGCCAGAAGATATTTCGAGCTTCTTAAACGAGGAAATCAGAACTTACCATGGCCTTTTGCATGTGTGTGCCGGTTTTTTTGTGTGACATTGTGTGGTTGCCTGCATTGTTTATTTTTAATTTTGTGCAACAATTTCTCGTCAGACATTCCTTTGTCACCCTTTTGACAATCGAAATTCTCATAGTTTGTTTTTACTTTTTTCAACATCCGCCTAATTATTCCATGAAAGCTTTACCTTGATACCCTTAGCTCTCGAAGCAGCAACAGTTGTAGTAGCAGTAGTATCAGTAGTATCACTATGCAACTAGCACTTTTGGTTCTCTTCAATCTCCTCTTCAACCATCTAAGTTTCAACTTAATACCATCAACCGTTTCTGAAGCATTGCTTATACGTCCTCTTGACAACCTTCATGGGTATAGAGTGTTTTGGTTCAATTCAATACAGTTTCATTGTTGCCCGTAATTTTCACCTTGATGCCTTTAGCTTTAGTAGCAGTAGTAATAGCCCCGTTAGTAATAGTAGTAGCAGTAGAGTTAATAGCAGTAGTTTTAGTATCAGTAATAATAGTAGCAGTAGTATAGTAGTAGTTTGAGTAGAAGCAGCAGCATTATGATGCAAATATTGTGTTTTAGTTAGTTCACCCAGCCCCCAAAACAAGCCCTGTCACGTTCAACTTCACGCTTGGAGCTGTTCTTAAAATATTGCTGATATGCCCCTTTGACAACCTTCATACAAACGGCGGGTAGTAATTCAGTTTACCTTCCGCCCTAAAAATTCCCTGAAAATTTCACTTTCAGATCCTTACGCATAGTTGTAATAGTTAGTCACTGTAGTAGTCTTAGTATTAGCAGTACTAGTATTAGTATTAATAGTAATAGTACTAACACTAGTAGCGCAGTAGTATTAAAATATTGCCTTTTGGCCAGTTGAACATCCCTCTCATCAAGTCCTACAAGTTTCTTTCCAGGCCCCTTTGACAACCTGCATACAAACGGTACGTAGTGATTCAGTTCACCTTCTGCTCTAAAATGTCCCTAAAATTTCACTTTCAGATCCTTAGGCATAGTCGTAATACTAGTCACAGTAGTAATATTAGTATTATCAGTACTAGTGTTAGTATTAACAGCAATGGTACTAGTACTAGTAGCAGCAGTAGTATTAATATATTGCCTTTTGGTCAGTTGAACATCCCTCTCATCAAGTCCTGAAAGTTTCTTTCCAGGCTCCTTTGACAACCTTCATACAAACGGCACGTAGTGATTCAGTTCACCTTCCGCTCTAAAATGTCCCTAAAAATTTCACTTTCAGATCCTTAGGCATAGTCGTAATACTAGTCACAGTAGCAATATTAGTAGTAGCGGTACTAGTGTTAGTATTAACAGCAATGGTACTAGTACTAGTAGCAGCAGTAGTATTAAAATATTGCCTTTTGGTCAGTTGAACATCCTTCTCATCAAGTCCTGAAAGTTTCTTTCCAGGCCCCTTTGACAACCTTCATACAAACGGCACGTAGTGATTCAGTTCACCTTCCGCTCTAAAATGTCCCTAAAAATTTCACTTTCAGATCCTTAGGCATAGTCGTAATGCTAGTCACAGTAGTAATATTAGTATTAGCAGTACTAGTGTTAGTATTAATAGTAATAGTACTAACACTAGTAGCAGCAGTAGTATTAAAATATTGCCTTTTGGCCAGTTGAACATCCCTCTCATCAAGTCCTACAAGTTTCTTTCCAGGCCCCTTTGACAACCTGCATACAAACGGCACGTAGTGATTCAGTTCACCTTCCGCTCTAAAATGTCCCTAAAAATTTCACTTTCAGATCCTTAGGCATAGTCGTAATACTAGTCACAGTAGTAATATTAGTAGTATCAGTACTAGTGTTAGTATTAACAGCAATAGTACTAGTACTAGTAGCAGCAGTAGTATTAAAATATTGCCTTTTGGTCTGTTGAACATCCGTCTCATCAAGTCCTGAAAGTTTCTTTCCAGGTCCCTTTGACAACCTTCATACAAACGGCACGTAGTGATTCAGTTCACCTTCCAATCTAAAATGTCTCTAAAAATTTCACTTTCAGATCCTTAGGCATAGTTGTAATACTAGTCACAGTAGTAATATTAGTATTAGCAGTACTAGTGTTAGTATTAACAGCAATGGTACTAGTACTAGTAGCAGCAGTAGTATTAAAATGTTGCCTTTTGGCCAGTTGAACATCCCTCTCATCAAGTCCTGAAAGTTTCTTTCCAGGCCCCTTTGACAACCTGCATACAAACGGTACATAGTGATTCAGTTCACCTTCCGCTCTAAAATGTCTCTAAAAATTTCACTTTCAGATCCTTAGGCATAGTTGTAATACTAGTCACAGTAGTAATATTAGTATTAGCAGTACTAGTGTTAGTATTAACAGCAATGGTACTAGTACTAGTAGCAGCAGTAGTATTAAAATGTTGCCTTTTGGCCAGTTGAACATCCCTCTCATCAAGTCCTGAAAGTTTCTTTCCAGGCCCCTTTGAAAACCTGTATACAAACGGTACGTAGTGATTCAGTTCACCTTCCGCTCTAAAATGTCCCTGAAAATTTAACTTTCAGATCCTTACGCATAGTTGTAATAGTTAGTCACTGTAGTAGTCTTAGTATTAGCAGTACTAGTATTAGTATTAATAGTACTAGTATTAGTAGGAACAGTACTATTAAATTATTGCCTTTTGGCCAGTTGAACATCCCTCTCATCAAGTCCTACAAGTTTCTTTCCAGGCCCCTTTGACAACCTGCATACAAACGGCACGTAGTGATTCAGTTCACCTTCCGCTCTAAAATGTCCCTAAAAATTTCACTTTCAGATCCTTAGGCATAGTCGTAATGCTAGTCACAGTAGTAATATTAGTATTAGCAGTACTAGTGTTAGTATTAACAGCAATGGTACTAGTACTAGTAACAGCAGTAGTATTAAAATATTGCCTTTTGGTCAGTTGAACATCCCTCTCATCAAGTCCTGAAAGTTTCCTTCCAGGCCCCTTTGACAACCTTCATACAAACGGCACGTAGTGATTCAGTTCACCTTCCGCTCTAAAATGCCCCTAAAAATTTCACTTTCAGATCCTTAGGCATAGTTGTAATACTAGTCACAGTAGTAATATTAGTATTAGCAGTACTAGTGTTAGTACTAACAGCAATGGTACTAGTACAGGTAGCAGCAGTAGTATTAAAATATTGCCTTTTGGTCTGTTGAACATCCCTCTCATCAAGTCCTGAAAGTTTCTTTCCAGGCCCCTTTGACAACCTGCATACAAACGGCACGTAGTGATTCAGTTCACCTTCTGCTCTAAAATGTCCCTAAAATTTTCACTTTCAGATCCTTAGGCATAGTTGTAATACTAGTCACAGTAGTAATATTAGTATTAGCAGTACTAGTGTTAGTATTAATAGCAATAGTACTAGTACTAGTAGCAGCAGTAGTATTAACATATTGCCTTTTGGTCAGTTGAACATCCTTCTCATCAAGTCCTGAAAGTTTCTTTCCAGGCCCCTTTGACAACCTGCATACAAACGGCACGTAGTGATTCAGTTCACCTTCTGCTCTAAAATGTCCCTAAAAATTTCACTTTCAGATCCTTAGGCATAGTCGTAATACTAGTCACAGTAGCAATATTAGTAGTAGCAGTACTAGTGTTAGTATTAACAGCAATGGTACTAGTACTAGTAGCAGCAGTAGTATTAAAATATTGCCTTTTGATCAGTTCCCTCTCATCAAGTCCTGAAAGTTTCTTTCCAGGCCCCTTTGACAACCTTCATACAAACGGCACGTAGTGATTCAGTTCACCTTCCGCTCTAAAATGTCCCTAAAAATTTCACTTTCAGATCCTTAGGCATAGTTGTAATACTAGTCACAGTAGTAATATTAGTATTAGCAGTACTAGTGTTAGAACTAACAGCAATGGTACTAGTACTAGTAGCAGCAGTAGTATTAAAATATTGCCTTTTGGTCTGTTGAACATCCCTCTCATCAAGTCCTGAAAATTTCTTTCCAGGCCCCTTTGACAACCTGCATTCAAACGGCACGTAGTGATTCAGTTCACCTTCTGCTCTAAAATGTCCCTAAAAATTTTCACTTTCAGATCCTTAGGCACAGTTGTAATACTAGTCACAGTAGTAATATTAGTATTGGCAGTACTAGTGTTAGTATTAACAGCAATGGTACTAGTACTAGTAGCAGCAGTAGTATTAAAATATTGCCTTTTGGTCAGTTGAACATCCCTCTCATCAAGTCCTGAAATTTTCTTTCCAGGCCCCTTTGACAACCTGCATACAAACGGCACGTAGTGATTCAGTTCACCTTCTGCTCTAAAATGTCCCTAAAAATTTCACTTTCAGATCCTTAGGCATAGTTGTAATACTAGTCACAGTAGTAATATTAGTATTTGCAGTACTAGTGTTAGTATTAACAGCAATAGTGCTAGTACTAGTAGCAGCAGTAGTAATAAAATATTGCCTATTGGTCAGTTGAACATCCCTATCACCAAGTAATAGAAGTTTCAACTTTATACAATTAACCATTGCCATGACATTGCCGATATTTCCTTTTTGTAGCCTGTATATTCATCTTCTTCTTGAAATTTTCATCTTGATTCTCTTAAACGTACAAGCAGTTGCAATAGAAGTAATAGCTGGAGTAATGGTAATAGTAGTAGTATAATAGTAAATGTAGCTATGGTAGTAGTATCGGTAGTAGCGTGCATACATTGCCTTTTGGTCAATTGATTTTCCCCTTTAAGTATTCTCTGAGAATTCCAACTTAATACCCAAACCAATTCTTGAGACATGCCCTTTTGACAATCTGAATGTACGGTGTGTCTTTTAATTTAGTTCAAATTTGCCCTGAATATTCTCTCAAATTGTGACTTAGCCCTAACAGTAGCAGTATCACAGTAGAAGTGGTGGTAGTAGGAGATATAGTAGCAGCATTAGTGTTGCACTAATGGTAGTGGTAGCAGCGGTATTAACAACAACAGTATCAGTTACATATTGCCTATTTGTCAGTTGAATATCCCCTTAACGATACCCCGGAAGTTTTAACACTGAACCGTTCCAAAAATATTGCTGATGCTCCCATATCAGCAATCTGGATGCACAGAGCATGTTTTGATATAGTTAAACCTTCCTCTCAACGTTTCCTCAGATGTTTATTTCAATATCCCCAGCCTTGGTAGAACTTTTTACAGAAGCAGTAGTTTAAGTGGTAGTAGTCGTAGTAGTAGTTGTGGCAGCGGTAGTAGTAGTGGGGGTTGTGGTAGTAGTAGTAGCAGCAGTAGCGTGCAAATATTGCCTTTTTAGTCAATTGATCATCTCGCTTATGCTTTCCTGGAAGTTCCAAAATGAATATACGGCTACTTAGTGATTCCTGAGTTAAGCCCTTTTGACAAACCCTATGTATATAATGTGCATTGATTTAGTTCAACGCTTTTCTCAACATTCACTGAAAGGCTCATTTGAATGCCTTTGTCTTTTTGGAATGTAAAGGTCAAACATGCCCACGTTTCACAATAGCATACAACATATGCAAATAATGAACGAATTGGCTAACTTACAGTCCTTGTCCTGATAGCTCTAGGGAATTTGACATCAAGTTTATCCGATCACCCCTTTAATAGAAATCGTATATGTTAATAATAGGTAACTAGTATAACTTATAGCCTGACCCTGAGGACTGTAGGGGGGATGTCCTCCCTATGGACCTTTCAACTATGTTGAACAAAATGGCTATCTGAAAACTTTGATTCGATGTCTTTGGGGAATGGACTGGCACTAGGAGGGGTACTTTTGAATCTCTAAAACAGCACTTTCAAACAGGACTTTCAATTCCCAATCGAATGAGCCCATTTGAAGTTCCTACGACAACTGGTGAGAAAACAAAGTGCCTTGGTCAGAAAATAAAAAAATAAATGAAAAGTACATTGTGCCCACATCGTTCTTTGCTTAGGCAAGTTCTTTTCCCAAGAAACTGAAGTCTTGATAACAATGAATACGTAAAAAGATCATATTTGTATGCTAATTCAAAATATATAAAAATCATCAAGTTTAAAGTTACCCATCAAAAGTTAAGAACCTGGAAAAATTTGCCCAATTTGAAAGCGGAAAGCACACCCAAAATATCAAGTGATCTTAATGAAAATCACGCCATCGGATTCAGCGTATCATAAAACCCTACTGTAGAGATTTCAAGCTTCTATATAGAAAAAAGCGGAGTTTTGCATTTCTTGCCAGAAGCAATATCACGGATGCGTCTTTATTTGTTTTTTTGTGAGTTTTTTTTTATAGGGATGATCGTTGCAAACCTGTGATCCTATAATTTCAGAAAAGGGCTCATTTTATCAGAAATCAAAAGCCCTAATGTCCTTTTTAAGTTACCAAAAATATTGGAGGGTTGCTAGCTCCCCTCCCATGCCCCTCTTCCCCAAAGTCATCTTATCAATATTTTGATATAGCCATTTTGTTCAATATAGTCAAAAGATCTATTAACTATAGTATGTCTTTGAGGATAACTTAACCCCCCCCCCCCCAAAGACCCCGGGGGAAGGGCTGCAAGCTATGAACTTTGCCCATTACTTAAATATATTATTGTCTATCGGGAAGTGTACAGATGCCTTATTTTTTTTGGGGGGGGGGTGGAGTTTATAGTAGGAAGGGTTATCATTGCAGGATCTTCCCATGGAGGAATTGTTAATTGGGTAAGGAAATTTTCCATGAAGGGGAAGCTGGATTTCCCGATATTATTTAAAAAACAATCAGAAATTAAATTAAAAATAACCGTTTTTTTAACTGAAAGTAAGGAGCAACTTTGAGACTTAAAACGAACAGAATTTTTGACGGGTATGAAGGAGGTTTCCCCCTCCTCAATACCTCGCTCTTTACGCTAACATCTTTATAGAACTTAAAACGCTTATTTTTCTAACTAAACAGCCCTTGTGTTTCAGGAGTTATTCTTAAATAATTGGAACAAAAAGTCAAACTTTAGCGTAAAGAGGAAGATGTTGAGGAGGTGTAAACTGCCTCATATACATAATAATTACTGTTCGTCTTAAGTTTTAATGTTGTTCCTTACTTTCAGTTGCAAAAAACTTCTTTTTTATATTTAATTTAAAAACATGAGGCAGAAACAGTTAAGTGAAGTATAGAGCAGCTATTCCTGTTTTTTTTATTATTCATAATGTCAGTAGCAACTTTTTACTAAAATGTAACGGTAATCATTAGGAGTATAACGTTAGTTACTACCCCAACATGAACTAGAGATGAAATAAATAAAAAGCGAATTCGTCATTAATCGATAGCTTTATCATTGTCTAAACAAATAAAAAATCGGCTTCATCATTAGTTGAAGACTTGATCGTCGTTTGATGAGTTTTTTGTAGCTAATTCAGATGAAGTTATTGCTCATTCTGAATTGTTTTACCATCGAGGGTGAAAGAAAACATATAAGAAAAATGTAATACTCAATAATAGATAATTTAGAAAATGGAGCTAAAGATACTAAAATGAAAATTATTAATTCTTTAAAGAAAAATGATTGTAACGATATATAGAAGGATATATCGAATATATCGATATAGGGATGTATCGACTTCATCATTAGTTGATGACTTGATCGTCGTTTTATGATTTTGTGTAGCAAATTCAGATGAATTTGTTGCTTATTCTGAATTGTTTTACCATCTTGGGTAAAAGAAAACATACAATAAAAATGTAATGCACAATTAGAGATAATTTAGATAATGGAGCTAAAGATACTAAACTGAATATTAGCAATTCTTTACGGGAAAATGATTGCAAGGAAATATAGAAGGATACGGAAAAAATTAATAGAAATTCTGGTACTTATGCCTTATAGCAACCACACTCATGTTCTTGGTTTGAGTAGAACCAGTTCCTTTCTGTATTTCAGTATCTACTCGGTGATAATCAGCTTAGCGTGAGAGAGATAAATTACAATGTACGTATTTTTTAATTAAATATTTTTAAGATATGTTTTAAATACGTAATAAAGTTTAAATAAATTTTGACTATGTATAATTTTTAAATGCTTTTTTTTTATATTTTTAAATGTGTTTTACATATAGAGTTGGTTGGTTAGGTTAGAAACCATTTAAACACCATTTAATGTAATGTGTTCTGGGTGGCCTGATCTCCATTATTCTCTGTTGTAATTTCCATAATTTTTTTTAATAAGTATTTTATTTTCATCATATTTAGGTATATTTCACTAGGATTAACCTAACTTCACTTCTTGAGTGTGGTGGCTATAACAGATAAGTACCGAAATTATATAATACATTTTGCTGAAACACAGACTATTGGAGAGAAACAAGACCAAAAAGTAACCCAAATTTAAAAATTGTCGGTGGCCTTTTATGATCAGAGTGCATTCACGTGTTGCATGAATTGTGGCATTTTCGGCGCGAAGAGACAAAGTGCTGCGGAAATGTGCCAAGTGTGAAGAAACAAGTGGTGCACCATCATATTTGTAAAATAATTAATTCTTAAAAACAAAGCTTTTTTGGATAGAAGTAGAGAGCGCAGTTGAAACTTGAAAGAAAAAAACATTATTCTTGAAAGAAAACTTGAAAACCGATGCAACAATATTAGCAGCGCAGAAAATTCTATAATCAGCAGTCAGAAAATAAAAGACTAATTCATAAATAGTCCTTTATCGTTCTTGACATCTATGTTCTTGACATCTATGAATTTTAGTGTACCGTTTTCTAAAATTATCTTTAGAATACAAATAAATATGAAAAAATTATAAATAAAAAAAGTGTTTAATTGTAAGTATCTACTAAATATACAAATTTATAAATATTTTCCTTTACTATAATCTTGAAAAAGTTCAAGCAAGCTCGGCTTTCATATAAGCGATAGTTTTTCAGAGTTCAGCAAATATAGGGAAACATCACGTGTCAGTTTAGTTGAACCAGCTTTGTAGATCCACGTCGCATGAACTGTGAAGCAATAATTTCTGCTCCTTTTAAGTTTTAGCTTCACCTTTTAACTTCTGTCCCAAAAACTTTGTTTTTAAAGTTCATTTTTGTTCGTTTTGAACCTTATTTTTTTGAATGTAGACAATAAACCTTACTTCTAACTTAGGCAATGAAATTAAATTGTTAACATAGAGGGTTTTTTGTATTAGGCAAAGAGGTTATTTTTGATCCTGGGTCTCCAAAAAGATAAAATTTTAAGAAATTGCCGAGAGGGATGTTGAACACAATCAAAACATCCAATCTGCTTACTGGTTGTCAAGAGTGAATATAGGCAATAATAAGGAACGGCCGAGGGTATTAAATTGAAACTTTCAGGGTATTTTAAGGGGGTGTTGAAGAGTAATTGCAGGGCAATCAGCCCCACTATCTCTGTTTATGTGCTTCCTCTCCTCAGCACTGACCAAAACATCGAAACACCCATTTTGTTCAAACTAGTCAAAAGGTTCAATAGCTCTGCCTCCGGGTGTGCCATTCCTCCCACAACCCCAGGGCAAGGATTACAAATTCTGCAATTTGCCTATTATTTATATGCAGGATTTATGATAATAATAATAATAATTTATTTATGCCCACCCATGAAAAAAAAATGACAAGCGGAGTACAAAGAGAGAAAAAGGAAAAAAGAAAAGAAACTATAACAATCAAAATCATACACACTATAATACCACACTAACCAATCAGCACAGTCACAAAGGGTGTGCACCGGCAATAGCTCGGATAACTTTTTGAATGATCTTTTTCTAGCCTGATTTCCCAGATCTGGCAGTACTTCAGTCGGGTCACGCAAATTACAAGAGCTCAGAAGACAAGTGTTACGTTCGTATAGCGGTAGACGCAGCAAAAATTTCAGATACTTGCAATAAACTGATCGAAGTTCATTTTATCTGTTGCCGTTAACCAATCCCATAGTGATGAGATATATAGAAGATGTGGCGGTACTTCTATGTTAAACGCACTCTTTTATATATGTCAAACTGGGGACGCGACAGAAAACCCGTTTTGTATGGGTTAATTAAAGACACTGCTATACAGTAATGAATGCTTAGCGCGGTTTTCAATGCATTTACTATATTTAAACTGTTGTTTTTTGGGGTTTAGGGGAAGGTACGTAGGTTAAGTTAGGTTAGATTACGTATTTCATATATGCTATGCTTTACCCCCCCCCCCCCACCTCCTAATGTGCAAATATATAGCCCAAATTTTTTTTCAACTATTATATATTCATACTATTTTATTTTATTTCATGAGCATCAACCAAACTAGCACTATATAAAAGAGTGCGTTTAACATAGAAGTACCGATGTGGCAATGCAATCACTGAATAAAGTCGTGATAGCACTTTTCTATTGAAAAGTGGTAAGGGTCAACCCTCAGGGTAAGGGTTGTAAGTTATGCGTTGGGGGCATATAAGGTTTTATTGAAAGCTTTGTCCTAAAAACTTGAAAACGGGCTCATTCGATTGGAAATTCGAAGGGCTATTGCCCTATTTAATAGTCGAAAGTGATTGGAGGGCAACTAACCCCCCTCTCACGCCGACCTTTTCCCCAAACACATCCATTCAAAATGTTTAGATAGCGATTTAGATATAATTAGTAAAAAGGGAAATGTTTGATTCTGGGTGTGTCCAAAAAGACTAAGGGTGAATGTTGAAATTTTGGAGAATGTCGAGGGATATGGTAAACTAAAAAAAAAAGCGCTATGTACATCCAGTTTATCAAAAAGGTAGGTTTGCAATATCATAAAAATGATTGAGGGTATTAAGTTGAAAATTTCAGGACATGTTAAGGGGAATGTTGAAAAGTGGTTGAAGTGGAACCAGCCCCCCCTCACCTCTCATGCCTTCTTAGCTGCCCTCCCTCCAAACACATTCAATCAAAGGGGCAATGCAAAGGATATTAAGGTAAAACTTTTCGGGAACGTTGCAAGGAATGTTAAACCAAATCAAAAGACTCTATGTAGATCCAATTTATAGAAAAGCCTTATCTGCAATATTATAAGAACTTCTGAGGGTATTCAGTTTAAGCTTTCAGGGCAAGTTGAGGGGGGATGTTGAAAAGTGGTCAAAGGGCAGCCAGATCCCCTCCCATGTCCTTTTAAGCGGCCCTCCAACCAAAGACAGTTGATCAAAATTCAGGAATAGCCATTTTTTTCAAAATAGTTAAAAAACCAAATTACGATGCCTCCGGGGATGACACCCCCTCTCTCCAACGCCTGGGACAAGAGTTATAAGCTACAAAAGCTGCCCATTGTTTATACATAATTTTGGTTATTGGGAAAAGGAGTATGTTTGATAACCTTTTTGTTCCCAAAAAGGCTAATGGTATTAAGGTAAAACTTTTAGAAAATTCTAAGGGGTATGCCAAAGAAAATCCTTACACACTAGGTTTGGGGTTTATAGGAGGTTTGTCAAAAGGGCGCAACAGTAATATCTAAGGAACGGCTAAGGATACTAGGTTGAAAATTTAAAGGCACGTTGGAGGGGATGTTGAAAAGGGATTGACAAACAACCGGTACCCTTTCTTCTTCCCCTTTACTGATAAAACTGCTTGTGACCGCAACTACTTTCATTAGCAATTACTTTTAAGAATTTTTGAGGGTGATATTGAACAAAACCAAACATAGCCCACTATGTGTAAAATCAAAACACAAAATTTTCGATTATTTTTAAAAATTTCGTGAGGGATTTTAAATTAGCATATTATTTGCATACTGGTTGTCAAAAGGGTGCACCAATATCTCAGGTATGGCTTAGGGTATTAAGCTGGAACTTTCAGGGTATGTTGAGGGGGAGGTTTGAAAGTGAGGAAAGGATAACAAGCCCTTTTCCAACTTACCTTATATAGATACCCCATCCTTAAACCTGATCGTAATCAAGAAAAGAAACATTTTCCAAAAAAGTCAAAAGGTCTGCTAACTATGCCTCCGAGGATACCAAGCCCTCCACAGCCTTCAGGGTAAGGGTTGTAAATTATAAAGGGGAATGGTTGATCATGAGTGTTTCCAAAAAAGCTAAGG